>NW_026699319.1:0-130937 GCF_030435755.1 Ochotona princeps | reverse complement strand
AGGGCTATCTGAAAACGGCTGTGGCGCTGAAGTTGCCTGTGAATGTGGAGTTGGTGGCATGTGAAACCAGCAAGTGGAGCATTATTACGTGTGGGATGCTCTACCAGGTTCATTCCTAGATAATGCACTCAAAGGGCACTCAGCATAGAGTGTCAATACTGAGTTTCCTTGAGAGCTGCTTGGAAGCCTGATGGTTGTGAAGTTAGTGAGCCAAATGGAGTTGTTCTCCCACAGGAACCACTCGGCTGATCCTTCTTCAATATGCCCTTCACCAACATGCAGTGTTTCCTTGATTGAATTAGCTCTCACACCAATATTTGCGTCTAGAGCCTTTGCATTGAGGGCTATCTGAAAACGGCTGTGGCGCTGAAGTTGCCTGTGAATGTGGAGTTGGTGGCATGTGAAACCCGCATGTGGAGCATTCCTTTATGTGGGATGCTCTCCAAGCTTCATTTCAGTCCTAGGAACACAAAGAGCACTAAGCATAGAGTGTGAAAACTGAGTTTCCTTGAGAGCTGCTTGGAAGCCTGATGGTGTGTGAAGTTAGTGAGCCAAATGGAGTTGTTCTCCCACAAGAACCACTCGGCTGATTCTTCTTCAATATGCCCTTCACCAACATGCAGTGTTTCCTTGATTGAATTAACTCTCACACCAATATTTGCGTCTAGAGCCTTTGCATTGAGGGCTATCTGAAAACGGCTGTGGTGCTGAAGTTGCCTGTGAATGTGGAGTTGGTGGCATGTGAAACCCGCATGTGGAGCATTCGTTTGTGTGGGATGCTGACCAAGCTTCATTTCAGTCCTAGGAACACAAAGAGCACTAAGCATAGAGTGTGAAAACTGAGTTTCCTTGAGAGCTGCTTGGAAGCCTGATGGTGTGTGAAGTTAGTGAGCCAAATGGAGTTGTTCTCCCACAAGAACCACTCGGCTGATTCTTCTTCAATATGCCCTTCACCAACATGCAGTGTTTCCTTGATTGAATTAACTCTCACACCAATATTTGCGTCTAGAGCCTTTGCTTTGAGGGCTATCTGAAAACGGCTGTGGCGCTGAAGTTGCCTGTGAATGTGGAGTTGGTGGCATGTGAAACCCGCATGTGAAGCATTCGTTTGTGTGGGATGCTCTACCAGGTTCATTAATAGAAAATGCCCTCAAAGGGCAATAAGAATAGAGTGTGAAAACTGAGTTTCCTTGAGAGCTGCTTGGAAGCCTGATGGTGTGTGAAGTTAGTGAGCCAAATGGAGTTGTTCTCCCACAAGAACCACTCGGCTGATCCTTCTTCAATATGCCCTTCACCAACATGCAGTGTTTCCTTGATTGAATTAGCTCTCACACCAATATTTGCGTCTAGAGCCTTTGCATTGAGGGCTATCTGAAAACGGCTGTGGCGCTGAAGTTTCCTGTGAATGTGGAGTTGGTGGCATGTGAAACCCGCATGTGGAGCATTCGTTTGTGTGGGATGCTCTACCATGTTCATTCCTAGATAATGCACTCAAAGGGCACTAAACATAGAGTGTGAAAACTGAGTTTCCTTGAGAGCTGCTTGGAAGCCTGATGGTGTGTGAAGTTAGTGAGCCAAATGGAGTTGTTCTCCCACAAGAACCACTCGGCTGATCCTTCTTCAATATGCCCTTCACCAACATGCAGTGTTTCCTTGATTGAATTAACTCTCACACCAATATTTGCGTCTAGAGCCTTTGCTTTGAGGGCTATATGAAAACGGCTGTGGCGCTGAAGTTGCCTGTGAATGTGGAGTTGGTGGCATGTGAAACCAGCAAGTGGAGCATTCGTACGTGTGGGATGCTCTACCATGTTCATTCCTAGATAATGCACTCAAAGGGCACTCAGCATAGAGTGTGAAAACTGAGTTTCCTTGAGAGCTGCTTGGAAGCCGGATGGTTGTGAAGTTAGTGAGCCAAATGGAGTTGTTCTCCCACAGGAACCACTCGGCTGATCCTTCTTCAATATGCCCTTCACCAACATGCAGTGTTTCCTTGATTGAATTAGCTCTCACACCAATATTTGCGTCTAGAGCCTTTGCATTGAGGGCTATCTGAAAACGGCTGTGGCGCTGAAGTTGCCTGTGAATGTGGAGTTGGTGGCATGTGAAACCCGCATGTGGAGCATTCGTTTGTGTGGGATGCTCTCCAAGCTTCATTTCAGTCCTAGGCACACAAAGAGCACTAAGCATAGAGTGTGAAAACTGAGTTTGCTTGAGAGCTGCTTGGAAGCCTGATAGTGTGTGAAGTTAGTGAGCCAAATGGAGTTGTTCTCCCACAAGAACCACTCGGCTGATCCTTCTTCAATATGCCCTTCACCAACATGCAGTGTTTCCTTGATTGAATTAGTTCTCACACCAATATTTGCGTCTAGAGCCTTTGCATTGAGGGCTATCTGAAAACGGCTGTGGCGCTGAAGTTGCCTGTGAATGTGGAGTTGGTGGCATGTGAAACCAGCAAGTGGAGCATTCGTTTGTGTGGGATGCTCTACCATGTTCATTCCTAGATAATGCACTCAAAGGGCACTAAGCATAGAGTGTGAAAACTGAGTTTCCTTGAGAGCTGCTTGGAAGCCTGATGGTTGTGAAGTTAGTGAGTCAAATGGAGTTGTTCTCCCACAGGAACCACTCGGCTGATCCTTCTTCAATATGCCCTTCACCAACATGCAGTGTTTCCTTGATTGAATTAGCTCTCACACAAATATTTGCGTCTAGAGCCTTTGCATTGAGGGCTATCTGAAAACGGCTGTGGCGCTGAAGTTGCCTGTGAATGTGGAGTTGGTGGCATGTGAAACCCGCATGTGGAGCATTCGTTTGTGTGGGATGCTGACCAAGCTTCACTTCAGTCCTAGGCACTCAAAGGGCACTAAGCATAGAGTGTGAAAACTGAGTTTCCTTGAGAGCTGCTTGGAAGCCTGATGGTGTGTGAAGTTAGTGAGCCAAATGGAGTTGTTCTCCCACAAGAACCACTCGGCTGATCCTTCTTCAATATGCCCTTCACCAACATGCAGTGTTTCCTTGATTGAATTAGCTCTCACACCAATATTTGCGTCTAGAGCCTTTGCATTGAGGGCTATCTGAAAACGGCTGTGGCGCTGAAGTTGCTTGTGAATGTGGAGTTGGTGGCATGTGAAACCAGCAAGTGGAGCATTCGTACGTGTGGGATGCTCTACCAAGTTGTTTCCTAGATAATGCACTCAAAGGGCACTAAGCATAGAGTGTGAAAACTGAGTTTACTTGAGAGCTGCTTGGAAGCCTGATGGTTGTGAAGTTAGTGAGCCAAATGGAGTTGTTCTCCCACAGGAACCACTCGGCTGATCCTTCTTCAATATGCCCTTCACCAACATGCAGTGTTTCCTTGATTGAATTCGCTCTCACACCAATATTTGCGTCTAGAGCCTTTGCATTGAGGGCTATCTGAAAACGGCTGTGGCGCTGAAGTTGCCTGTGATTGTGGAGTTGGTGGCATGTGAAACCCGCATGTGGAGCATTCGTTTGTGTGGGATGCTCTACCATGTTCATTCCTAGATAATGCACTCAAAGCGCACTAAAAATAGAGTGTGAAAACTGAGTTTCCTTGAGAGCTGCTTGGAAGCCTGATGGTGTGTGAAGTTAGTGAGCCAAATGGAGTTGTTCTCCCACAAGAACCACTCGGCTGATTCTTCTTCAATATGCCCTTCACCAACATGCAGTGTTTCCTTGATTGAATTAGCTCTCACACCAATATTTGCGTCTAGAGCCTTTGCATTGAGGGCTATCTGAAAACGGCTGTGGCGCTGAAGTTGCCTGTGAATGTGGAGTTGGTGGCATGTGAAACCCGCATGTGGAGCATTCCTTTATGTGGGATGCTCTCCAAGCTTCATTTCAGTCCTAGGCACTCAAAGGGCACTAAGCATAGAGTGGGTGTGGTGGTGAAAAACTGAGTTTCCTTGAGAGCTGCTTGGAAGCCTGATGGTGTGTGAAGTTAGTGAGCCAAATGGAGTTGTTCTCCCACAAGAACCACTCGGCTGATCCTTCTTCAATATGCCCTTCACCAACATGCAGTGTTTCCTTGATTGAATTAGTTCTCACACCAATATTTGCGTCTAGAGCCTTTGCATTGAGGGCTATCTGAAAACGGCTGTGGCGCTGAAGTTGCCTGTGAATGTGGAGTTGGTGGCATGTGAAACCAGCAAGTGGAGCATTCGTTTGTGTGGGATGCTCTACCATGTTCATTCCTAGATAATGCACTCAAAGGGCACTAAGCATAGAGTGTGAAAACTGAGTTTCCTTGAGAGCTGCTTGGAAGCCTGATGGTTGTGAAGTTAGTGAGTCAAATGGAGTTGTTCTCCCACAGGAACCACTCGGCTGATCCTTCTTCAATATGCCCTTCACCAACATGCAGTGTTTCCTTGATTGAATTAGCTCTCACACAAATATTTGCATCTAGAGCCTTTGCATTGAGGGCTATCTGAAAACGGCTGTGGCGCTGAAGTTGCCTGTGAATGTGGAGTTGGTGGCATGTGAAACCCGCATGTGGAGCATTCGTTTGTGTGGGATGCTGACCAAGCTTCACTTCAGTCCTAGGCACTCAAAGGGCACTAAGCATAGAGTGTGAAAACTGAGTTTCCTTGAGAGCTGCTTGGAAGCCTGATGGTGTGTGAAGTTAGTGAGCCAAATGGAGTTGTTCTCCCACAAGAACCACTCGGCTGATCCTTCTTCAATATGCCCTTCACCAACATGCAGTGTTTCCTTGATTGAATTAGCTCTCACACCAATATTTGCGTCTAGAGCCTTTGCATTGAGGGCTATCTGAAAACGGCTGTGGCGCTGAAGTTGCTTGTGAATGTGGAGTTGGTGGCATGTGAAACCAGCAAGTGGAGCATTCGTACGTGTGGGATGCTCTACCAAGTTGTTTCCTAGATAATGCACTCAAAGGGCACTAAGCATAGAGTGTGAAAACTGAGTTTACTTGAGAGCTGCTTGGAAGCCTGATGGTTGTGAAGTTAGTGAGCCAAATGGAGTTGTTCTCCCACAGGAACCACTCGGCTGATCCTTCTTCAATATGCCCTTCACCAACATGCAGTGTTTCCTTGATTGAATTCGCTCTCACACCAATATTTGCGTCTAGAGCCTTTGCATTGAGGGCTATCTGAAAATGGCTGTGGCGCTGAAGTTGCCTGTGATTGTGGAGTTGGTGGCATGTGAAACCCGCATGTGGAGCATTCGTTTGTGTGGGATGCTCTACCATGTTCATTCCTAGATAATGCACTCAAAGCGCACTAAAAATAGAGTGTGAAAACTGAGTTTCCTTGAGAGCTGCTTGGAAGCCTGATGGTGTGTGAAGTTAGTGAGCCAAATGGAGTTGTTCTCCCACAAGAACCACTCGGCTGATTCTTCTTCAATATGCCCTTCACCAACATGCAGTGTTTCCTTGATTGAATTAGCTCTCACACCAATATTTGCGTCTAGAGCCTTTGCATTGAGGGCTATCTGAAAACGGCTGTGGCGCTGAAGTTGCCTGTGAATGTGGAGTTGGTGGCATGTGAAACCCGCATGTGGAGCATTCGTTTATGTGGGATGCTCTCCCAGCTTCATTTCAGTCCTAGGCACTCAAAGGGCACTAAGCATAGAGTGTGAAAACTGAGTTTCCTTGAGAGCTGCTTGGAAGCCTGATGGTGTGTGAAGTTAGTGAGCCAAATGGAGTTGTTCTCCCACAAGAACCACTCGGCTGATCCTTCTTCAATATGCCCTTCACCAACATGCAGTGTTTCCTTGATTGAATTAACTCTCACACCAATATTTGCGTCTAGGGCCTTTGCTTTGAGGGCTATCTGAAAACGTCTGTGGCGCTGAAGTTGCCTGTGAATGTGGAGTTGGTGGCATGTGAAACCCGCATGTGAAGCATTTGTACGTGTGGGATGCTCTACCAGGTTCATTAATAGATAATGCACTCAAAGGGCACTAAGCATAGAGTGTGAAAACTGAGTTTCCTTGAGAGCTGCTTGGAAGCCTGATGGTGTGTGAAGTTAGTGAGCCAAATGGAGTTGTTCTCCCACAAGAACCACTCGGCTGATCCTTCTTCAATATGCCCTTCACCAACATGCAGTGTTTCCTTGATTGAATTAGCTCTCACACCAATATTTGCGTCTAGAGCCTTTGCATTGAGGGCTATCTGAAAACGGCTGTGGCGCTGAAGTTGACTGTGAATGTGGAGTTGGTGGCATGTGAAAACCGCATGTGGAGCATTCGTTTATGTGGGATGCTCTCCCAGCTTCATTTCAGTCCTAGGCACTCAAAGGGCACTAAGCATAGAGTGTGAAAACTGAGTTTCCTTGAGAGCTGCTTGGAAGCCTGATGGTGTGTGAAGTTAGTGAGCCAAATGGAGTTGTTCTCCCACAAGAACCACTCGGCTGATCCTTCTTCAATATGCCCTTCACCAACATGCAGTGTTTCCTTGATTGAATTAGCTCTCACACCGATATTTGCGTCTAGAGCCTTTGCATTGAGGGCTATCTGAAAACGGCTGTGGCGCTGAAGTTGCCTGTGATTGTGGAGTTGGTGGCATGTGAAACCCGCCTGTGGAGGATTCGTACGTGTGGGATGCTCTACCAGGTTCATTCCTAGATAATGCACTCAAAGGGCACTCAGCATAGAGTGTGAAAACTGAGTTTCCTTGAGAGCTGCTTGGAAGCCTGATGGTGTGTGAAGTTAGTGAGCCAAATGAGTTGTTCTCCCACAAGAACCACTCGGCTGATCCTTCTTCAATATGCCGTTCACCAACATGCAGTGTTTCCTTGATTGAATTAGCTCTCACACCAATATTTGCGTCTAGAGCCTTTGCATTGAGGGCTATCTGAAAACGACTGTGGCGCTGAAGTTGCCTGTGAATGTGGAGTTGGTGGCATGTGAAACCCGCATGTGGAGCATTCGTTTGTGTGGGATGCTCTCCAAGCTTCATTTCAGTCCTAGGCACACAAAGAGCACTAAGCATAGAGTGTGAAAACTGAGTTTCCTTGAGAGCTGCTTGGAAGCCTGATGGTGTGTGAAGTTAGTGAGCCAAATGGAGTTGTTCTCCCACAAGAACCACTCGGCTGATCCTTCTTCAATATGCCCTTCACCAACATGCAGTGTTTCCTTGATTGGATTAGCTCTCACACCAATATTTGCTTCTAGAGCCTTTGCATTGAGGGCTATCTGAAAACGGCTGTGGCGCTGAAGTTGCCTGTGAATGTGGAGTTGGTGGCATGTGAAACCCGCATGTGGAGCATTCCTTTATGTGGGATGCTCTACCAGGTTCATTCCTAGATAATGCCCTCAAGGGGAATAAGAATAGAGTGTGAAAACTGAGTTTCCTTGAGAGCTGCTTGGAAGCCTGATGGTGGGTGAAGTTAGTGAGCCAAATGGAGTTGTTCTCCCACAAGAACCACTCGGCTGATCCTTCTTCAATATGCCCTTCACCAACATGCAGTGTTTCCTTGATTGAATTAGCTCTCACACCAATATTTGCGTCTAGAGCCTTTGCATTGAGGGCTATCTGAAAACGGCTGTGGCGCTGAAGTTGACTGTGAATGTGGAGTTGGTGGCATGTGAAACCCGCATGTGGAGCATTCGTTTATGTGGGATGCTCTCCCAGCTTCATTTCAGTCCTAGGCACTCAAAGGGCACTAAGCATAGAGTGTGAAAACTGAGTTTCCTTGAGAGCTGCTTGGAAGCCTGATGGTGTGTGAAGTTAGTGAGCCAAATGGAGTTGTTCTCCCACAAGAACCACTCGGCTGATCCTTCTTCAATATGCCCTTCACCAACATGCAGTGTTTCCTTGATTGAATTAGCTCTCACACCAATATTTGCGTCTAGAGCCTTTGCATTGAGGGCTATCTGAAAACGGCTGTGGCGCTGAAGTTGCCTGTGAATGTGGAGTTGGTGGCATGAGAAACCAGCAAGTGGAGGATTCGTACGTGTGGGATGCTCTACCATGTTCATTCCTAGATAATGCACTCAAAACGCACTAAGCATAGAGTGTGAAAACTGAGTTTCCTTGAGAGCTGCTTGGAAGCCTGATGGTGTGTGAAGTTAGTGAGCCAAATGGAGTTGTTCTCCCACAAGAACCACTCGGCTGATCCTTCTTCAATATGCCCTTCACCAACATGCAGTGTTTCCTTGATTGAATTAGTTCTCACACCAATATTTGCGTCTAGAGCCTTTGCATGGAGGGCTATCTGAAAACGGCTGTGGCGCTGAAGTTTCCTGTGAATGTGGAGTTGGTGGCATGTGAAACCCGCATGTGGAGCATTCGTTTGTGTGGGATGCTCTCCCAGCTTCAATTTCAGTCCTAGGCACTCAAAGGGCACTAAGCATAGAGTGTGAAAACTGAGTTTCCTTGAGAGCTGCTTGGAAGCCTGATGGTGTGTGAAGTTAGTGAGCCAAATGGAGTTGTTCTCCCACAAGAACCACTCGGCTGATTCTTCTTCAATATGCCCTTCACCAACATGCAGTGTTTCCTTGATTGAATTAACTCTCACACCAATATTTGTGTCTAGAGCCTTTGCTTTGATGGCTATCTGAAAACGGCTGTGGCGCTGAAGTTGCCTGTGAATGTGGAGTTGGTGGCATGTGAAACCCGCATGTGAAGCATTCGTTTGTGTGGGATGCTCTACCAGGTTCATTAATAGATAATGCACTCAAAGGGCACTAAGCATAGAGTGTGAAAACTGAGTTTCCTTGAGAGCTGCTTGGAAGCCTGATGGTGTGTGAAGTTAGTGAGCCAAATGGAGTTGTTCTCCCACAAGAACCACTCGGCTGATCCTTCTTCAATATGCCGTTCACCAACATGCAGTGTTTCCTTGATTGAATTAGCTCTCACACCAATATTTGCGTCTAGAGCCTTTGCATTGAGGGCTATCTGAAAACGGCTGTGGCGCTGAAGTTGCCTGTGAATGTGGAGTTGGTGGCATGTGAAACCCGCATGTGGAGCATTCGTTTGTGTGGGATGCTCTCCAAGCTTCATTTCAGTCCTAGGCACACAAAGAGCACTAAGCATAGAGTGTGAAAACTGAGTTTCCTTGAGAGCTGCTTGGAAGCCTGATGGTGTGTGAAGTTAGTGAGCCAAATGGAGTTGTTCTCCCACAAGAACCACTCGGCTGATCCTTCTTCAATATGCCCTTCACCAACATGCAGTGTTTCCTTGATTGGATTAGCTCTCACACCAATATTTGCTTCTAGAGCCTTTGCATTGAGGGCTATCTGAAAACGGCTGTGGCGCTGAAGTTGCCTGTGAATGTGGAGTTGGTGGCATGTGAAACCCGCATGTGGAGCATTCATTTGTGTGGGATGCTCTACCAGGTTCATTCCTAGATAATGCCCTCAAAGGGCAATAAGAATAGAGTGTGAAAACTGAGTTTCCTTGAGAGCTGCTTGGAAGCCTGATGGTGGGTGAAGTTAGTGAGCCAAATGGAGTTGTTCTCCCACAAGAACCACTCGGCTGATCCTTCTTCAATATGCCCTTCACCAACATGCAGTGTTTCCTTGATTGAATTAGCTCTCACACCAATATTTGCGTCTAGAGCCTTTGCATTGAGGGCTATCTGAAAACGGCTGTGGCGCTGAAGTTGACTGTGAATGTGGAGTTGGTGGCATGTGAAACCCGCATGTGGAGCATTCGTTTATGTGGGATGCTCTCCCAGCTTCATTTCAGTCCTAGGCACTCAAAGGGCACTAAGCATAGAGTGTGAAAACTGAGTTTCCTTGAGAGCTGCTTGGAAGCCTGATGGTGTGTGAAGTTAGTGAGCCAAATGGAGTTGTTCTCCCACAAGAACCACTCGGCTGATCCTTCTTCAATATGCCCTTCACCAACATGCAGTGTTTCCTTGATTGAATTAGCTCTCACACAAATATTTGCGTCTAGAGCCTTTGCATTGAGGGCTATCTGAAAACGGCTGTGGCGCTGAAGTTGCCTGTGAATGTGGAGTTGGTGGCATGAGAAACCAGCAAGTGGAGGATTCGTACGTGTGGGATGCTCTACCATGTTCATTCCTAGATAATGCACACAAAGTGCACTAAGCATAGAGTGTGAAAACTGAGTTTCCTTGAGAGCTGCTTGGAAGCCTGATGGTGTGTGAAGTTAGTGAGCCAAATGGAGTTGTTCTCCCACAAGAACCACTCGGCTGATCCTTCTTCAATATGCCCTTCACCAACATGCAGTGTTTCCTTGATTGGATTAGCTCTCACACCAATATTTGCTTCTAGAGCCTTTGCATTGAGGGCTATCTGAAAACGGCTGTGGCGCTGAACTTGCCTGTGAATGTGGAGTTGGTGGCATGTGAAACCCGCATGTGAAGCATTCATTTGTGTGGGATGCTCTACAATGTTCATTCCTAGATAATGCCCTCAAAGGGCAATAAGAATAGAGTGTGAAAACTGAGTTTCCTTGAGAGCTGCTTGGAAGCCTGATGGTGGGTGAAGTTAGTGAGCCAAATGGAGTTGTTCTCCCACAAGAACCACTCGGCTGATCCTTCTTCAATATGCCCTTCACCAACATGCAGTGTTTCCTTGATTGAATTAGCTCTCACACCAATATTTGCGTCTAGAGCCTTTGCATTGAGGGCTATCTGAAAACGGCTGTGGCGCTGAAGTTGACTGTGAATGTGGAGTTGGTGGCATGTGAAACCCGCATGTGGAGCATTCGTTTATGTGGAATGCTCTCCCAGCTTCATTTCAGTCCTAGGCACTCAAAGGGCACTAAGCATAGAGTGTGAAAACTGAGTTTCCTTGAGAGCTGCTTGGAAGCCTGATGGTGTGTGAAGTTAGTGAGCCAAATGGAGTTGTTCTCCCACAAGAACCACTCGGCTGATCCTTCTTCAATATGCCCTTCACCAACATGCAGTGTTTCCTTGATTGAATTAGCTCTCACACCAATATTTGCGTCTAGAGCCTTTGCATTGAGGGCTATCTGAAAACGGCTGTGGCGCTGAAGTTGCCTGTGAATGTGGAGTTGGTGGCATGAGAAACCAGCAAGTGGAGGATTCGTACGTGTGGGATGCTCTACCATGTTCATTCCTAGATAATGCACTCAAAGGGCACTCAGCATAGAGTGTGAAAACTGAGTTTCCTTGAGAGCTGCTTGGAAGCCTGATGGTGTGTGAAGTTAGTGAGCCAAATGGAGTTGTTCTCCCACAAGAACCACTCGGCTGATCCTTCTTCAATATGCCCTTCACCAACATGCAGTGTTTCCTTGATTGAATTAGCTCTCACACCAATATTTGCGTCTAGAGCCTTTGCATTGAGGGCTATCTGAAAACGGCTGTGGCGCTGAAGTTGCCTGTGAATGTGGAGTTGGTGGCATGTGAAACCCGCATGTGGAGCATTCGTTTGTGTGGGATGCTCTCCAAGCTTCATTTCAGTCCTAGGCACACAAAGAGCACTAAGCATAGAGTGTGAAAACTGAGTTTCCTTGAGAGCTGCTTGGAAGCCTGATGGTGTGTGAAGTTAGTGAGCCAAATGGAGTTGTTCTCCCACAAGAACCACTCGGCTGATTCTTCTTCAATATGCCCTTCACCAACATGCAGTGTTTCCTTGATTGAATTAACTCTCACACCAATATTTGTGTCTAGAGCCTTTGCTTTGAGGGCTATCTGAAAACGGCTGTGGCGCTGAAGTTGCCTGTGAATGTGGAGTTGGTGGCATGTGAAACCCGCATGTGAAGCATTCGTTTGTGTGGGATGCTCTACCAGGTTCATTAATAGATAATGCACTCAAAGGGCACTAAGCATAGAGTGTGAAAACTGAGTTTCCTTGAGAGCTGCTTGGAAGCCTGATGGTGTGTGAAGTTAGTGAGCCAAATGGAGTTGTTCTCCCACAAGAACCACTCGGCTGATCCTTCTTCAATATGCCCTTCACCAACATGCAGTGTTTCCTTGATTGGATTAGCTCTCACACCAATATTTGCTTCTAGAGCCTTTGCATTGAGGGCTATCTGAAAATGGCTGTGGCGCTGAAGTTGCCTGTGAATGTGGAGTTGGTGGCATGTCAAACCCGCATGTGGAGCATTCATTTGTGTGGGATGCTCTACCAGGTTCATTCCTAGATAATGCCCTCAAAGGGCAATAAGAATAGAGTGTGAAAACTGAGTTTCCTTGAGAGCTGCTTGGAAGCCTGATGGTGTGTGAAGTTAGTGAGCCAAATGGAGTTGTTCTCCCACAAGAACCACTCGGCTGATCCTTCTTCAATATGCCCTTCACCAACATGCAGTGTTTCCTTGATTGAATTAGCTCTCACACCAATATTTGCGTCTAGAGCCTTTGCATTGAGGGCTATCTGAAAACGGCTGTGGCGCTGAAGTTGACTGTGAATGTGGAGTTGGTGGCATGTGAAACCCGCATGTGGAGCATTCGGTTATGTGGGATGCTCTCCCAGCTTCATTTCAGTCCTAGGCACTCAAAGGGCACTAAGCATAGAGTGTGAAAACTGAGTTTCCTTGAGAGCTGCTTGGAAGCCTGATGGTGTGTGAAGTTAGTGAGCCAAATGGAGTTGTTCTCCCACAAGAACCACTCGGCTGATCCTTCTTCAATATGCCCTTCACCAACATGCAGTGTTTCCTTGATTGAATTAGCTCTCACACCAATATTTGCGTCTAGAGCCTTTGCATTGAGGGCTATCTGAAAACGGCTGTGGCGCTGAAGTTGCCTGTGAATGTGGAGTTGGTGGCATGTGAAACCAGCAAGTGGAGCATTCGTACGTGTGGGATGCTCTACCATGTTCATTCCTAGATAATGCACTCAAAGGGCACTCAGCATAGAGTGTGAAAACTGAGTTTCCTTGAGAGCTGCTTGGAAGCCTGATGGTGTGTGAAGTTAGTGAGCCAAATGGAGTTGTTCTCCCACAAGAACCACTCGGCTGATCCTTCTTCAATATGCCCTTCACCAACATGCAGTGTTTCCTTGATTGAATTAGCTCTCACACCAATATTTGCGTCTAGAGCCTTTGCATTGAGGGCTATCTGAAAACGGCTGTGGCGCTGAAGTTGCCTGTGAATGTGGAGTTGGTGGCATGTGAAACCCGCATGTGGAGCACTCGTTTGTGTGGGATGCTCTCCAAGCTTCATTTCAGTCCTAGGCACACAAAGAGCACTAAGCATAGAGTGTGAAAACTGAGTTTCCTTGAGAGCTGCTTGGAAGCCTGATGGTGTGTGAAGTTAGTGAGCCAAATGGAGTTGTTCTCCTACAAGAACCACTCGGCTGATCCTTCTTCAATATGCCCTTCACCAACATGCAGTGTTTCCTTGATTGAATTAGCTCTCACACCAATATTTGCGTCTAGAGCATTTGCATTGAGGGCTATCTGAAAACGGCTGTGGCGCTGAAGTTGCCTGTGAATGTGGAGTTGGTGGCATGTGAAACCCGCATGTGGAGCATTCGTTTGTGTGGGATGCTCTCCAAGCTTCATTTCAGTCCTAGGCACTCAAAGGGCACTAAGCATAGAGTGTGAAAACTGAGTTTCCTTGAGAGCTGCTTGGAAGCCTGATGGTGTGTGAAGTTAGTGAGCCAAATGGAGTTGTTCTCCCACAAGAACCACTCGGCTGATCCTTCTTCAATATGCCCTTCACCAACATGCAGTGTTTCCTTGATTGAATTAGTTCTCACACCAATATTTGCGTCTAGAGCCTTTGCATTGAGGGCTATCTGAAAACGGCTGTGGCGCTGAAGTTGCCTGTGAATGTGGAGTTGGTGGCATGTGAAACCCGCAAGTGGAGCATTCGTACGTGTGGGATGCTCTACCATGTTCATTCCTAGATAATGCACTCAAAGGGCACTAAGCATAGAGTGTGAAAACTGAGTTTCCTTGAGAGCTGCTTGGAAGCCTGATGGTGTGTGAAGTTAGTGAGCCAAATGGAGTTGTTCTCCCACAAGAACCACTCGGCTGATCCTTCTTCAATATGCCCTTCACCAACATGCAGTGTTTCCTTGATTGAATTAGTTCTCACACCAATATTTGCGTCTAGAGCCTTTGCATGGAGGTCTATGTGAAAACGGCTGTGGCGCTGAAGTTGCCTGTGAATGTGGAGTTGGTGGCATGTGAAACCCGCATGTGGAGCATTCGTTTGTGTGGGATGCTCTACCAGGTTCATTTCAGTCCTAGCCATACAAAGGGCACTAAGCATAGAGTGTGAAACCTGAGTTTCCTTGAGAGCTGCTTGGAAGCCTGATGGTGTGTGAAGTTAGTGAGCCAAATGGAGTTGTTCTCCCACAAGAACCACTCGGCTGATTCTTCTTCAATATGCCCTTCACCAACATGCAGTGTTTCCTTGATTGAATTAACTCTCACACCAATATTTGTGTCTAGAGCCTTTGCTTTGAGGGCTATCTGAAAACGGCTGTGGCGCTGAAGTTGCCTGTGAATGTGGAGTTGGTGGCATGTGAAACCCGCATGTGAAGCATTCGTTTGTGTGGGATGCTCTACCAGGTTCATTAATAGATAATGCACTCAAAGGGCACTAAGCATAGAGTGTGAAAACTGAGTTTCCTTGAGAGCTGCTTGGAAGCCTGATGGTGTGTGAAGTTAGTGAGCCAAATGGAGTTGTTCTCCCACAAGAACCACTCGGCTGATCCTTCTTCAATATGCCCTTCACCAACATGCAGTGTTTCCTTGATTGAATTAGTTCTCACACCAATATTTGCGTCTAGAGCCTTTGCATTGAGGGCTATCTGAAAACGGCTGTGGCGCTGAAGTTGCCTGTGAATGTGGAGTTGGTGGCATGTGAAACCCGCAAGTGGAGCATTCGTACGTGTGGGATGCTCTACCATGTTCATTCCTAGATAATGCACTCAAAGGGCACTAAGCATAGAGTGTGAAAACTGAGTTTCCTTGAGAGCTGCTTGGAAGCCTGATGGTGTGTGAAGTTAGTGAGCCAAATGGAGTTGTTCTCCCACAAGAACCACTCGGCTGATCCTTCTTCAATATGCCCTTCACCAACATGCAGTGTTTCCTTGATTGAATTAGTTCTCACACCAATATTTGCGTCTAGAGCCTTTGCATGGAGGTCTATGTGAAAACGGCTGTGGCGCTGAAGTTGCCTGTGAATGTGGAGTTGGTGGCATGTGAAACCCGCATGTGGAGCATTCGTTTGTGTGGGATGCTCTACCAGGTTCATTTCAGTCCTAGCCATACAAAGGGCACTAAGCATAGAGTGTGAAAACTGAGTTTCCTTGAGAGCTGCTTGGAAGCCTGATGGTGTGTGAAGTTAGTGAGCCAAATGGAGTTGTTCTCCCACAAGAACCACTCGGCTGATTCTTCTTCAATATGCCCTTCACCAACATGCAGTGTTTCCTTGATTGAATTAACTCTCACACCAATATTTGTGTCTAGAGCCTTTGCTTTGAGGGCTATCTGAAAACGGCTGTGGCGCTGAAGTTGACTGTGAATGTGGAGTTTGTGGCATGTGAAACCCGCATGTGAAGCATTCGTTTGTGTGGGATGCTCTACCAGGTTCATTAATAGATAATGCACTCAAAGGGCACTAAGCATAGAGTGTGAAAACTGAGTTTCCTTGAGAGCTGCTTGGAAGCCTGATGGTGTGTGAAGTTAGTGAGCCAAATGGAGTTGTTCTCCCACAAGAACCACTCGGCTGATCCTTCTTCAATATGCCCTTCACCAACATGCAGTGTTTCCTTGATTGGATTAGCTCTCACACCAATATTTGCTTCTAGAGCCTTTGCATTGAGGGCTATCTGAAAATGGCTGTGGCGCTGAAGTTGCCTGTGAATGTGGAGTTGGTGGCATGTCAAACCCGCATGTGGAGCATTCATTTGTGTGGGATGCTCTACCAGGTTCATTCCTAGATAATGCCCTCAAAGGGCAATAAGAATAGAGTGTGAAAACTGAGTTTCCTTGAGAGCTGCTTGGAAGCCTGATGGTGTGTGAAGTTAGTGAGCCAAATGGAGTTGTTCTCCCACAAGAACCACTCGGCTGATCCTTCTTCAATATGCCCTTCACCAACATGCAGTGTTTCCTTGATTGAATTACCTCTCACACCAATATTTGCGTCCAGAGCCTTTGCATTGAGGGCTATCTGAAAACGGCTGTGGCGCTGAAGTTGACTGTGAATGTAGAGTTGGTGGCATGTGAAACCCGCATGTGGAGCATTCGTTTATGTGGGATGCTCTCCCAGCTTCATTTCAGTCCTAGGCACTCAAAGGGCACTAAGCATAGAGTGTGAAAACTGAGTTTCCTTGAGAGCTGCTTGGAAGCCTGATGGTGTGTGAAGTTAGTGAGCCAAATGGAGTTGTTCTCCCACAAGAACCACTCGGCTGATCCTTCTTCAATATGCCCTTCACCAACATGCAGTGTTTCCTTGATTGAATTAGCTCTCACACCAATATTTGCGTCTAGAGCCTTTGCATTGAGGGCTATCTGAAAACGGCTGTGGCGCTGAAGTTGCCTGTGAATGTGGAGTTGGTGGCATGTGAAACCAGCAAGTGGAGCATTCGTACGTGTGGGATGCTCTACCATGTTCATTCCTAGATAATGCACTCAAAGGGCACTCAGCATAGAGTGTGAAAACTGAGTTTCCTTGAGAGCTGCTTGGAAGCCTGATGGTGTGTGAAGTTAGTGAGCCAAATGGAGTTGTTCTCCCACAAGAACCACTCGGCTGATCCTTCTTCAATATGCCCTTCACCAACATGCAGTGTTTCCTTGATTGAATTAGCTCTCACACCAATATTTGCGTCTAGAGCCTTTGCATTGAGGGCTATCTGAAAACGGCTGTGGCGCTGAATTTGCCTGTGAATGTGGAGTTGGTGGCATGTGAAACCCGCATGTGGAGCACTCGTTTGTGTGGGATGCTCTCCAAGCTTCATTTCAGTCCTAGGCACACAAAGAGCACTAAGCATAGAGTGTGAAAACTGAGTTTCCTTGAGAGCTGCTTGGAAGCCTGATGGTGTGTGAAGTTAGTGAGCCAAATGGAGTTGTTCTCCCACAAGAACCACTCGGCTGATCCTTCTTCAATATGCCCTTCACCAACATGCAGTGTTTCCTTGATTGAATTAGCTCTCACACCAATATTTGCGTCTAGAGCCTTTGCATTGAGGGCTATCTGAAAACGGCTGTGGCGCTGAAGTTGCCTGTGAATGTGGAGTTGGTGGCATGTGAAACCCGCATGTGGAGCATTCGTTTGTGTGGGATGCTCTCCAAGCTTCATTTCAGTCCTAGGCACTCAAAGGGCACTAAGCATAGAGTGTGAAAACTGAGTTTCCTTGAGAGCTGCTTGGAAGCCTGATGGTGTGTGAAGTTAGTGAGCCAAATGGAGTTGTTCTCCCACAAGAACCACTCGGCTGATCCTTCTTCAATATGCCCTTCACCAACATGCAGTGTTTCCTTGATTGAATTAGTTCTCACACCAATATTTGCGTCTAGAGCCTTTGCATTGAGGGCTATCTGAAAACGGCTGTGGCGCTGAAGTTGCCTGTGAATGTGGAGTTGGTGGCATGTGAAACCCGCATGTGGAGCATTCGTTTGTGTGGGATGCTGACCAAGCTTCATTTCAGTCCTAGGAACACAAAGAGCACTAAGCATAGAGTGTGAAAACTGAGTTTCCTTGAGAGCTGCTTGGAAGCCTGATGGTGTGTGAAGTTAGTGAGCCAAATGGAGTTGTTCTCCCACAAGAACCACTCGGCTGATTCTTCTTCAATATGCCCTTCACCAACATGCAGTGTTTCCTTGATTGAATTAACTCTCACACCAATATTTGCGTCTAGAGCCTTTGCTTTGAGGGCTATATGAAAACGGCTGTGGCGCTGAAGTTGCCTGTGAATGTGGAGTTGGTGGCATGTGAAACCCGCATGTGAAGCATTCGTTTGTGTGGGATGCTCTACCAGGTTCATTAATAGATAATGCACTCAAAGGGCACTAAGCATAGAGTGTGAAAACTGAGTTTCCTTGAGAGCTGCTTGGAAGCCTGATGGTGTGTGAAGTTAGTGAGCCAAATGGAGTTGTTCTCCCACAAGAACCACTCGGCTGATCCTTCTTCAATATGCCCTTCACCAACATGCAGTGTTTCCTTGATTGAATTAGCTCTCACACCAATATTTGCTTCTAGAGCCTTTGCATTGAGGGCTATCTGAAAACGGCTGTGGCGCTGAAGTTGCCTGTGAATGTGGAGTTGGTGGCATGTGAAACCCGCATGTGGAGCATTCGTTTGTGTGGGATGCTCTACCATGTTCATTCCTAGATAATGCACTCAAAGGGCACTAAACATAGAGTGTGAAAACTGAGTTTCCTTGAGAGCTGCTTGGAAGCCTGATGGTGTGTGAAGTTAGTGAGCCAAATGGAGTTGTTCTCCCACAAGAACCACTCGGCTGATTCTTCTTCAATATGCCCTTCACCAACATGCAGTGTTTCCTTGATTGAATTAACTCTCACACCAATATTTGCGTCTAGAGCCTTTGCATTGAGGGCTATCTGAAAACAGCTGTGGCGCTGAAGTTGCCTGTGAATGTGGAGTTGGTGGCATGTGAAACCAGCAAGTGGAGCATTCGTACGTGTGGGATGCTCTACCATGTTCATTCCTAGTTAATGCACTCAAAGGGCACTCAGCATAGAGTGTGAAAACTGAGTTTCCTTGAGAGCTGCTTGGAAGCCTGATGGTTGTGAAGTTAGTGAGCCAAATGGAGTTGTTCTCCCACAGGAACCACTCGGCTGATCCTTCTTCAATATGCCCTTCACCAACATGCAGTGTTTCCTTGATTGAATTAGCTCTCACACCAATATTTGCGTCTAGAGCCTTTGCATTGAGGGCTATCTGAAAACGGCTGTGGCGCTGAAGTTGCCTGTGAATGTGGAGTTGGTGGCATGTGAAACCCGCATGTGAAGCATTCGTTTGTGTGGGATGCTCTACCAGGTTCATTAATAGATAATGCACTCAAAGGGCACTAAGCATAGAGTGTGAAAACTGAGTTTCCTTGAGAGCTGCTTGGAAGCCTGATGGTGTGTGAAGTTAGTGAGCCAAATGGAGTTGTTCTCCCACAAGAACCACTCGGCTGATCCTTCTTCAATATGCCCTTCACCAACATGCAGTGTTTCCTTGATTGGATTAGCTCTCACACCAATATTTGCGTCTAGAGCCTTTGCATTGAGGGCTATCTGAAAACGGCTGTGGCGCTGAAGTTGCCTGTGATTGTGGAGTTGGTGGCATGTGAAACCCGCATGTGGAGCATTCGTTTGTGTGGGATGCTCTACCATGTTCATTCCTAGATAATGCACTCAAAGGGCACTAAACATAGAGTGTGAAAACTGAGTTTCCTTGAGAGCTGCTTGGAAGCCTGATGGTTGTGAAGTTAGTGAGCCAAATGGAGTTGTTCTCCCACAAGAACCACTAGGCTGATCCTTCTTCAATATGCCCTTCACCAACATGCAGTGTTTCCTTGATTGAATTAGCTCTCACACCAATATTTGCGTCTAGAGCCTTTGCATTGAGGGCTATCTGAAAACGGCTGTGGCGCTGAAGTTGCCTGTGAATGTGGAGTTGGTGGCATGTGAAACCCGCATGTGGAGCATTCCTTTATGTGGGATGTTCTCCAAGCTTCACTTCAGTCCTAGGCACTCAAAACGCACTAAGCATAGAGTGTGAAAACTGAGTTTCCTTGAGAGCTGCTTGGAAGCCTGATGGTGTGTGAAGTTAGTGAGCCAAATGGAGTTGTTCTCCCACAAGAACCACTCGGCTGATCCTTCTTCAATATGCCCTTCACCAACATGCAGTGTTTCCTTGATTGAATTAGTTCTCACACCAATATTTGCGTCTAGAGCCTTTGCTTTGAGGGCTATATGAAAACGGCTGTGGCGCTGAAGTTGCCTGTGAATGTGGAGTTGGTGGCATGTGAAACCAGCAAGTGGAGCATTCGTACGTGTGGGATGCTCTACCATGTTCATTCCTAGATAATGCACTCAAAGGGCACTCATCATAGAGTGTGAAAACTGAGTTTCCTTGAGAGCTGCTTGGAAGCCTGATGGTTGTGAAGTTAGTGAGCCAAATGGAGTTGTTCTCCCACAGGAACCACTCGGCTGATCCTTCTTCAATATGCCCTTCACCAACATGCAGTGTTTCCTTGATTGAATTAGCTCTCACACCAATATTTGCGTCTAGAGCCTTTGCATTGAGGGCTATCTGAAAACGGCTGTGGCGCTGAAGTTGCCTGTGATTGTGGAGTTGGTGGCATGTGAAACCCGCATGTGGAGCATTCGTTTTTGTGGGATGCTCTCCTAGCTTCATTCCTAGATAATGCACTCAAAGTGCACTAAGCATAGAGTGTGAAAACTGAGTTTCCTTGAGAGCTGCTTGGAAGCCTGATGGTGTGTGAAGTTAGTGAGCCAAATGGAGTTGTTCTGCCACAAGAACCACTCGGCTGATTCTTCTTCAATATGCCTTTCACCAACATGCAGTGTTTCCTTGATTGAATTAACTCTCACACCAATATTTGCGTCTAGAGCCTTTGCATTGAGGGCTATCTGAAAACGACTGTGGCGCTGAAGTTGACTGTGAATGTGGAGTTGGTGGCATGTGAAACCCGCATGTGAAGCATTCGTTTTTGTGGGATGCTCTACCAGGTTCATTAATAGATAATGCACTCAAAGGGCACTAAGCATAGAGTGTGAAAACTGAGTTTCCTTGAGAGCTGCTTGGAAGCCTGATGGTGTGTGAAGTTAGTGAGCCAAATGGAGTTGTTCTCCCACAAGAACCACTCGGCTGATCCTTCTTCAATATGCCCTTCACCAACATGCAGTGTTTCCTTGATTGGATTAGCTCTCACACCAATATTTGCGTCTAGAGCCTTTGCATTGAGGGCTATCTGAAAACGGCTGTGGCGCTGAAGTTGCCTGTGATTGTGGAGTTGGTGGCATGTGAAACCCGCATGTGGAGCATTCGTTTGTGTGGGATGCTCTACCAGGTTCATTCCTAGATAATGCACTCAAAGGGCACTAAACATAGAGTGTGAAAACTGAGTTTCCTTGAGAGCTGCTTGGAAGCCTGATGGTTGTGAAGTTAGTGAGCCAAATGGAGTTGTTCTCCCACAAGAACCACTCGGCTGATCCTTCTTCAATATGCCCTTCACCAACATGCAGTGTTTCCTTGATTGAATTAGCTCTCACACCAATATTTGCGTCTAGAGCCTTTGCATTGAGGGCTATCTGAAAACGGCTGTGGCGCTGAAGTTGCCTGTGAATGTGGAGTTGGTGGCATGTGAAACCCGCATGTGGAGCATTCCTTTATGTGGGATGTTCTCCAAGCTTCATTTCAGTCCTAGGCACTCAAAACGCACTAAGCATAGAGTGTGAAAACTGAGTTTCCTTGAGAGCTGCTTGGAAGCCTGATGGTGTGTGAAGTTAGTGAGCCAAATGGAGTTGTTCTCCCACAAGAACCACTCGGCTGATCCTTCTTCAATATGCCCTTCACCAACATGCAGTGTTTCCTTGATTGAATTAGTTCTCACACCAATATTTGCGTCTAGAGCCTTTGCATTGAGGGCTATCTGAAAACGGCTGTGGCGCTGAAGTTGCCTGTGAATGTGGAGTTGGTGGCATGTGAAACCCGCATGTGGAGCATTCGTTTGTGTGGGATGCTGACCAAGCTTCATTTCAGTCCTAGGAACACAAAGAGCACTAAGCATAGAGTGTGAAAACTGAGTTTCCTTGAGAGCTGCTTGGAAGCCTGATGGTGTGTGAAGTTAGTGAGCCAAATGGAGTTGTTCTCCCACAAGAACCACTCGGCTGATTCTTCTTCAATATGCCCTTCACCAACATGCAGTGTTTCCTTGATTGAATTAACTCTCACACCAATATTTGCGTCTAGAGCCTTTGCTTTGAGGGCTATATGAAAACGGCTGTGGCGCTGAAGTTGCCTGTGAATGTGGAGTTGGTGGCATGTGAAACCCGCATGTGAAGCATTCGTTTGTGTGGGATGCTCTACCAGGTTCATTAATAGATAATGCACTCAAAGGGCACTAAGCATAGAGTGTGAAAACTGAGTTTCCTTGAGAGCTGCTTGGAAGCCTGATGGTGTGTGAAGTTAGTGAGCCAAATGGAGTTGTTCTCCCACAAGAACCACTCGGCTGATCCTTCTTCAATATGCCCTTCACCAACATGCAGTGTTTCCTTGATTGAATTAGCTCTCACACCAATATTTGCGTCTAGAGCCTTTGCATTGAGGGCTATCTGAAAACGGCTGTGGCGCTGAAGTTGCCTGTGAATGTGGAGTTGGTGGCATGTGAAACCCGCATGTGGAGCATTCGTTTGTGTGGGATGCTCTACCATGTTCATTCCTAGATAATGCACTCAAAGGGCACTAAACATAGAGTGTGAAAACTGAGTTTCCTTGAGAGCTGCTTGGAAGCCTGATGGTGTGTGAAGTTAGTGAGCCAAATGGAGTTGTTCTCCCACAAGAACCACTCGGCTGATTCTTCTTCAATATGCCCTTCACCAACATGCAGTGTTTCCTTGATTGAATTAACTCTCACACCAATATTTGCGTCTAGAGCCTTTGCATTGAGGGCTATCTGAAAACGGCTGTGGCGCTGAAGTTGCCTGTGAATGTGGAGTTGGTGGCATGTGAAACCAGCAAGTGGAGCATTCGTACGTGTGGGATGCTCTACCATGTTCATTCCTAGATAATGCACTCAAAGGGCACTCAGCATAGAGTGTGAAAACTGAGTTTCCTTGAGAGCTGCTTGGAAGCCTGATGGTTGTGAAGTTAGTGAGCCAAATGGAGTTGTTCTCCCACAGGAACCACTCGGCTGATCCTTCTTCAATATGCCCTTCACCAACATGCAGTGTTTCCTTGATTGAATTAGCTCTCACACCAATATTTGCGTCTAGAGCCTTTGCATTGAGGGCTATCTGAAAACGGCTGTGGCGCTGAAGTTGCCTGTGATTGTGGAGTTGGTGGCATGTGAAACCCGCATGTGGAGCATTCGTTTTTGTGGGATGCTCTCCTAGCTTCATTCCTAGATAATGCACTCAAAGGGCACTAAGCATAGAGTGTGAAAACTGAGTTTCCTTGAGAGCTGCTTGGAAGCCTGATGGTGTGTGAAGTTAGTGAGCCAAATGGAGTTGTTCTGCCACAAGAACCACTCGGCTGATTCTTCTTCAATATGCCCTTCACCAACATGCAGTGTTTCCTTGATTGAATTAACTCTCACACCAATATTTGCGTCTAGAGCCTTTGCATTGAGGGCTATCTGAAAACGGCTGTGGCGCTGAAGTTGCCTGTGAATGTGGAGTTGGTGGCATGTGAAACCCGCATGTGAAGCATTCGTTTGTGTGGGATGCTCTACCAGGTTCATTCCTAGATAATGCACTCAAAGGGCACTAAGCATAGAGTGTGAAAACTGAGTTTCCTTGAGAGCTGCTTGGAAGCCTGATGGTGTGTGAAGTTAGTGAGCCAAATGGAGTTGTTCTCCCACAAGAACCACTCGGCTGATCCTTCTTCAATATGCCCTTCACCAACATGCAGTGTTTCCTTGATTGGATTAGCTCTCACACCAATATTTGCGTCTAGAGCCTTTGCATTGAGGGCTATCTGAAAACGGCTGTGGCGCTGAAGTTGCCTGTGATTGTGGAGTTGGTGCCATGTGAAACCCGCATGTGGAGCATTCGTTTGTGTGGGATGCTCTACCAGGTTCATTCCTAGATAATGCACTCAAAGGGCACTAAACATAGAGTGTGAAAACTGAGTTTCCTTGAGAGCTGCTTGGAAGCCTGATGGTTGTGAAGTTAGTGAGCCAAATGGAGTTGTTCTCCCACAAGAACCACTAGGCTGATCCTTCTTCAATATGCCCTTCACCAACATGCAGTGTTTCCTTGATTGAATTAGCTCTCACACCAATATTTGCGTCTAGAGCCTTTGCATTGAGGGCTATCTGAAAACGGCTGTGGCGCTGAAGTTGCCTGTGAATGTGGAGTTGGTGGCATGTGAAACCCGCATGTGGAGCATTCCTTTATGTGGGATGTTCTCCAAGCTTCACTTCAGTCCTAGGCACTCAAAACGCACTAAGCATAGAGTGTGAAAACTGAGTTTCCTTGAGAGCTGCTTGGAAGCCTGATGGTGTGTGAAGTTAGTGAGCCAAATGGAGTTGTTCTCCCACAAGAACCACTCGGCTGATCCTTCTTCAATATGCCCTTCACCAACATGCAGTGTTTCCTTGATTGAATTAGTTCTCACACCAATATTTGCGTCTAGAGCCTTTGCATTGAGGGCTATCTGAAAACGGCTGTGGCGCTGAAGTTGCCTGTGAATGTGGAGTTGGTGGCATGTGAAACCAGCAAGTGGAGCATTCGTACGTGTGGGATGCTCTACCATGTTCATTCCTAGATAATGCACTCAAAGGGCACTCATCATAGAGTGTGAAAACTGAGTTTCCTTGAGAGCTGCTTGGAAGCCTGATGGTTGTGAAGTTAGTGAGCCAAATGGAGTTGTTCTCCCACAGGAACCACTCGGCTGATCCTTCTTCAATATGCCCTTCACCAACATGCAGTGTTTCCTTGATTGAATTAGCTCTCACACCAATATTTGCGTCTAGAGCCTTTGCATTGAGGGCTATCTGAAAACGGCTGTGGCGCTGAAGTTGCCTGTGATTGTGGAGTTGGTGGCATGTGAAACCCGCATGTGGAGCATTCGTTTTTGTGGGATGCTCTCCTAGCTTCATTCCTAGATAATGCACTCAAAGTGCACTAAGCATAGAGTGTGAAAACTGAGTTTCCTTGAGAGCTGCTTGGAAGCCTGATGGTTGTGAAGTTAGTGAGCCAAATGGAGTTGTTCTCCCACAGGAACCACTCGGCTGATCCTTCTTCAATATGCCCTTCACCAACATGCAGTGTTTCCTTGATTGAATTAGCTCTCACACCAATATTTGCGTCTAGAGCCTTTGCATTGAGGGCTATCTGAAAACGGCTGTGGCGCTGAAGTTGCCTGTGATTGTGGAGTTGGTGGCATGTGAAACCCGCATGTGGAGCATTCGTTTGTGTGGGATGCTGACCAAGCTTCATTTCAGTCCTAGGCACTCAAAGGGCACTAAGCATAGAGTGTGAAAACTGAGTTTCCTTGAGAGCTGCTTGGAAGCCTGATGGTGCGTGAAGTTAGTGAGCCAAATGGAGTTGTTCTCCCACAAGAACCACTCGGCTGATCCTTCTTCAATATGCCCTTCACCAACATGCAGTGTTTCCTTGATTGAATTAGCTCTCACACCAATATTTGCGTCTAGAGCCTTTGCATTGAGGGCTATCTGAAAACGGCTGTGGCGCTGAAGTTGCCTGTGATTGTGGAGTTGGTGGCATGTGAAACCCGCATGTGGAGCATTCGTTTGTGTGGGATGCTCTACCATGTTCATTCCTAGATAATGCACTCAAAGGGCACTAAGCATAGAGTGTGAAATCTGAGTTTCCTTGAGAGCTGCTTGGAAGCCTGATGGTGTGTGAAGTTAGTGAGCCAAATGGAGTTGTTCTCCCACAAGAACCACTCGGCTGATTCTTCTTCAATATGCCCTTAACCAACATGCAGTGTTTCCTTGATTGAATTAGCTCTCACACCAATATTTGCGTCTAGAGCCTTTGCATTGAGGGCTATCTGAAAACGGCTGTGGCGCTGAAGTTGCCTGTGAATGTGGAGTTGGTGGCATGTGAAACCCGCATGTGGGAGTATTCGTTTGTGTGGGATGCTCTCCAAGCTTCATTTCATTCCTAGGCACACAAAGAGCACTAAGCATAGAGTGTGAAAACTGAGTTTCCTTGAGAGCTGCTTGGAAGCCTGATGGTGTGTGAAGTTAGTGAGCCAAATGGAGTTGTTCTCCCACAAGAACCACTCGGCTGATCCTTCTTCAATATGCCCGTCACCAACATGCAGTGTTTCCTTGATTGAATTGGCTCTCACACCAATATTTGCGTCTAGAGCATTTGCATTGAGGGCTATCTGAAAACGGCTGTGGCGCTGAAGTTGCTTGTGAATGTGGAGTTGGTGGCATGTGAAACCAGCAAGTGGAGCATTCGTACGTGTGGGATGCTCTACCATGTTGTTTCCTAGATAATGCACTCAAAGGGCACTAAGCATAGAGTGTGAAAACTGAGTTTCCTTGAGAGCTGCTTGGAAGCCTGATGGTGGGTGAAGTTAGTGAGCCAAATGGAGTTGTTCTCCCACAGGAACCACTCGGCTGATCCTTCTTCAATATGCCCTTCACCAACATGCAGTGTTTCCTTGATTGAATTAGCTCTCACACCAATATTTGCGTCTAGAGCCTTTGCATTGAGGGCTATCTGAAAACGGCTGTGGCGCTGAAGTTGCCTGTGAATGTGGAGTTGGTGGCATGTGAAACCCGCATGTGGAGCATTCGTTTGTGTGGGATGCTGACCAAGCTTCATTTCAGTCCTAGGCACACAAAGAGCACTAAGCATAGAGTGTGAAAACTGAGTTTCCTTGAGAGCTGCTTGGAAGCCTGATGGTGTGTGAAGTTAGTGAGCCAAATGGAGTTGTTCTCCCACAAGAACCACTCGGCTGATCCTTCTTCAATATGCCCTTCACCAACATGCAGTGTTTCCTTGATTGGATTAGCTCTCACACCAATATTTGCGTCTAGAGCCTTTGCATTGAGGGCTATCTGAAAACGGCTGTGGCGCTGAAGTTGCCTGTGATTGTGGAGTTGGTGGCATGTGAAACCCGCATGTGGAGCATTCGTTTGTGTGGGATGCTCTACCAGGTTCATTCCTAGATAATGTACTCAAAGGGCACTAAACATAGAGTGTGAAAACTGAGTTTCCTTGAGAGCTGCTTGGAAGCCTGATGGTTGTGAAGTTAGTGAGCCAAATGGAGTTGTTCTCCCACAAGAACCACTCGGCTGATCCTTCTTCAATATGCCCTTCACCAACATGCAGTGTTTCCTTGATTGAATTAGCTCTCACACCAATATTTGCGTCTAGAGCCTTTGCATTGAGGGCTATCTGAAAACGGCTGTGGCGCTGAAGTTGCCTGTGAATGTGGAGTTGGTGGCATGTGAAACCCGCATGTGGAGCATTCCTTTATGTGGGATGTTCTCCAAGCTTCATTTCAGTCCTAGGCACTCAAAACGCACTAAGCATAGAGTGTGAAAACTGAGTTTCCTTGAGAGCTGCTTGGAAGCCTGATGGTGTGTGAAGTTAGTGAGCCAAATGGAGTTGTTCTCCCACAAGAACCACTCAGCTGATCCTTCTTCAATATGCCCTTCACCAACATGCAGTGTTTCCTTGATTGAATTAGTTCTCACACCAATATTTGCGTCTAGAGCCTTTGCATTGAGGGCTATCTGAAAACGGCTGTGGCGCTGAAGTTGCCTGTGAATGTGGAGTTGGTGGCATGTGAAACCCGCATGTGGAGCATTCGTTTGTGTGGGATGCTGACCAAGCTTCATTTCAGTCCTAGGCACTCAAAACGCACTAAGCATAGAGTGTGAAAACTGAGTTTCCTTGAGAGCTGCTTGGAAGCCTGATGGTGTGTGAAGTTAGTGAGCCAAATGGAGTTGTTCTCCCACAAGAACCACTCAGCTGATCCTTCTTCAATATGCCCTTCACCAACATGCAGTGTTTCCTTGATTGAATTAGTTCTCACACCAATATTTGCGTCTAGAGCCTTTGCATTGAGGGCTATCTGAAAACGGCTGTGGCGCTGAAGTTGCCTGTGAATGTGGAGTTGGTGGCATGTGAAACCCGCATGTGGAGCATTCGTTTGTGTGGGATGCTCTACCATGTTCATTCCTAGATAATGCACTCAAAGGGCACTAAGCATAGAGTGTGAAAACTGAGTTTCCTTGAGAGCTGCTTGGAAGCCTGATGGTTGTGAAGTTAGTGAGTCAAATGGAGTTGTTCTCCCACAGGAACCACTCGGCTGATCCTTCTTCAATATGCCCTTCACCAACATACAGTGTTTCCTTGATTGAATTAGCTCTCACACCAATATTTGCGTCTAGAGCCTTTGCATTGAGGGCTATCTGAAAACGGCTGTGGCGCTGAAGTTGCCTGTGAATGTGGAGTTGGTGGCATGTGAAACCCGCATGTGGAGCATTCGTTTGTGTGGGATGCTGACCAAGCTTCATTTCAGTCCTAGGCACTCAAAGGGCACTAAGCATAGAGTGTGAAAACTGAGTTTCCTTGAGAGCTGCTTGGAAGCCTGATGGTGCGTGAAGTTAGTGAGCCAAATGGAGTTGTTCTCCCACAAGAACCACTCGGCTGATCCTTCTTCAATATGCCCTTCACCAACATGCAGTGTTTCCTTGATTGAATTAGCTCTCACACCAATATTTGCGTCTAGAGCCTTTGCATTGAGGGCTATCTGAAAACGGCTGTGGCGCTGAAGTTGCCTGTGATTGTGGAGTTGGTGGCATGTGAAACCCGCATGTGGAGCATTCGTTTGTGTGGGATGCTCTACCATGTTCATTCCTAGATAATGCACTCAAAGGGCACTAAGCATAGAGTGTGAAAACTGAGTTTCCTTGAGAGCTGCTTGGAAGCCTGATGGTGTGTGAAGTTAGTGAGCCAAATGGAGTTGTTCTCCCACAAGAACCACTCGGCTGATTCTTCTTCAATATGCCCTTAACCAACATGCAGTGTTTCCTTGATTGAATTAGCTCTCACACCAATATTTGCGTCTAGAGCCTTTGCATTGAGGGCTATCTGAAAACGGCTGTGGCGCTGAAGTTGCCTGTGAATGTGGAGTTGGTGGCATGTGAAACCCGCATGTGGGAGTATTCGTTTGTGTGGGATGCTCTTCAAGCTTCATTTCATTCCTAGGCACACAAAGAGCACTAAGCATAGAGTGTGAAAACTGAGTTTCCTTGAGAGCTGCTTGGAAGCCTGATGGTGTGTGAAGTTAGTGAGCCAAATGGAGTTGTTCTCCCACAAGAACCACTCGGCTGATCCTTCTTCAATATGCCCGTCACCAACATGCAGTGTTTCCTTGATTGAATTGGCTCTCACACCAATATTTGCGTCTAGAGCATTTGCATTGAGGGCTATCTGAAAACGGCTGTGGCGCTGAAGTTGCTTGTGAATGTGGAGTTGGTGGCATGTGAAACCAGCAAGTGGAGCATTCGTACGTGTGGGATGCTCTACCATGTTGTTTCCTAGATAATGCACTCAAAGGGCACTAAGCATAGAGTGTGAAAACTGAGTTTCCTTGAGAGCTGCTTGGAAGCCTGATGGTGGGTGAAGTTAGTGAGCCAAATGGAGTTGTTCTCCCACAGGAACCACTCGGCTGATCCTTCTTCAATATGCCCTTCACCAACATGCAGTGTTTCCTTGATTGAATTAGCTCTCACACCAATATTTGCGTCTACAGCCTTTGCATTGAGGGCTATCTGAAAACGGCTGTGGCGCTGAAGTTGCCTGTGATTGTGGAGTTGGTGGCATGTGAAACCCGCATGTGGAGCATTCGTTTGTGTGGGATGCTCTACCATGTTCATTCCTAGATAATGCACTCAAAGCGCACTAAACATAGAGTGTGAAAACTGAGTTTCCTTGAGAGCTGCTTGGAAGCCTGATGGTGTGTGAAGTTAGTGAGCCAAATGGAGTTGTTCTCCCACAAGAACCACTCGGCTGATTCTTCTTCAATATGCCCTTCACCAACATGCAGTGTTTCCTTGATTGAATTAGCTCTCACACCAATATTTGCGTCTAGAGCCTTTGCATTGAGGGCTATCTGAAAACGGCTGTGGCGCTGAAGTTGCCTGTGAATGTGGAGTTGGTGGCATGTGAAACCCGCATGTGGAGCATTCGTTTATGTGGGATGCTCTCCCAGCTTCATTTCAGTCCTAGGCACTCAAAGGGCACTAAGCATAGAGTGTGAAAACTGAGTTTCCTTGAGAGCTGCTTGGAAGCCTGATGGTGTGTGAAGTTAGTGAGCCAAATGGAGTTGTTCTCCCACAGGAACCACTCGGCTGATCCTTCTTCAATATGCCCTTCACCAACATGCAGTGTTTCCTTGATTGAATTAGCTCTCACACCAATATTTGCGTCTAGAGCCTTTGCATTGAGGGCTATCTGAAAACGGCTGTGGCGCTGAAGTTGCCTGTGAATGTGGAGTTGGTGGCATGTGAAACCCGCATGTGGAGCATTCGTCTGTGTGGGATGCTCTACCAGGTTCATTCCTAGATAATGCACTCAAAGGGCACTAAGCTTAGAGTGTGAAAACTGAGTTTCCTTGAGAGCTGCTTGGAAGCCTGATGGTGTGTGAAGTTAGTGAGCCAAATGGAGTTGTTCTCCCACAAGAACCACTCGGCTGATCCTTCTTCAATATGCCCTTCACCAACATGCAGTGTTTCCTTGATTGAATTAGCTCTCACACCAATATTTGCGTCTAGAGCCTTTGCATTGAGGGCTATCTGAAAACGGCTGTGGCGCTGAAGTTGCCTGTGATTGTGGAGTTGGTGGCATGTGAAACCCGCATGTGGAGCATTCGTCTGTGTGGGATGCTCTACCATGTTCATTCCTAGATAATGCACTCAAAGGGCACTAAGCATAGAGTGTGAAAACTGAGTTTCCTTGAGAGCTGCTTGGAAGCCTGATGGTGTGTGAAGTTAGTGAGCCAAATGGAGTTGTTCTCCCACAAGAACCACTCGGCTGATCCTTCTTCAATATGCCCTTCACCAACATGCAGTGTTTCCTTGATTGAATTAGCTCTCACACCAATATTTGCGTCTAGAGCCTTTGCATTGAGGGCTATCTGAAAACGGCTGTGGCGCTGAAGTTGCCTGTGAATGTGGAGTTGGTGGCATGTGAAACCCGCATGTGGAGCATTCGTTTGTGTGGGATGCTGACCAAGCTTCATTTCAGTCCTAGGCACACAAAGAGCACTAAGCATAGAGTGTGAAAACTGAGTTTCCTTGAGAGCTGCTTGGAAGCCTGATGGTGTGTGAAGTTAGTGAGCCAAATGGAGTTGTTCTCCCACAAGAACCACTCCGCTGATCCTTCTTCAATATGCCCTTCACCAACATGCAGTGTTTCCTTGATTGAATTAGCTCTCACACCAATATTTGCGTCTAGAGCCTTTGCTTTGAGGGCTATCTGAAAACGGCTGTGGCGCTGAAGTTGCCTGAGAATGTGGAGTTGGTGGCATGTGAAACCCGCATGTGGAGCATTCTTTTGTGTGGGATGCTCTACCAGGTTCATTCCTAGATAATGCACTCAAAGGGCACTAAGCATAGAGTGTGAAAACTGAGTTTCCTTGAGAGCTGCTTGGAAGCCTGATGGTGTGTGAAGTTAGTGAGCCAAATGGAGTTGTTCTCCCACAAGAACCACTCGGCTGATCCTTCTTCAATATGCCCTTCACCAACATGCAGTGTTTCCTTGATTGGATTAGCTCTCACACCAATATTTGCGTCTAGAGCCTTTGCATTGAGGGCTATCTGAAAACGGCTGTGGCGCTGAAGTTGCCTGTGATTGTGGAGTTGGTGGCATGTGAAACCCGCATGTGGAGCATTCGTTTGTGTGGGATGCTCTACCAGGTTCATTCCTAGATAATGCACTCAAAGGGCACTAAGCATAGAGTGTGAAAACTGAGTTTCCTTGAGAGCTGCTTGGAAGCCTGATGGTGTGTGAAGTTAGTGAGCCAAATGGAGTTGTTCTCCCACAAGAACCACTCGGCTGATCCTTCTTCAATATGCCCTTCACCAACATGCAGTGTTTCCTTGATTGAATTAGCTCTCACACCAATATTTGCGTCTAGAGCCTTTGCATTGAGGGCTATCTGAAAACGGCTGTGGCGCTGAAGTTGCCTGTGAATGTGGAGTTGGTGGCATGTGAAACCCGCATGTGGAGCATTCGTTTGTGTGGGATGCTGACCAAGCTTCATTTCAGTCCTAGGCACACAAAGAGCACTAAGCATAGAGTGTGAAAACTGAGTTTCCTTGAGAGCTGCTTGGAAGCCTGATGGTGTGTGAAGTTAGTGAGCCAAATGGAGTTGTTCTCCCACAAGAACCACTCCGCTGATCCTTCTTCAATATGCCCTTCACCAACATGCAGTGTTTCCTTGATTGAATTAGCTCTCACACCAATATTTGCGTCTAGAGCCTTTGCTTTGAGGGCTATCTGAAAACGGCTGTGGCGCTGAAGTTGCCTGAGAATGTGGAGTTGGTGGCATGTGAAACCCGCATGTGGAGCATTCTTTTGTGTGGGATGCTCTACCAGGTCATTCCTAGATAATGCACTCAAAGGGCACTAAGCATAGAGTGTGAAAACTGAGTTTCCTTGAGAGCTGCTTGGAAGCCTGATGGTGTGTGAAGTTAGTGAGCCAAATGGAGTTGTTCTCCCACAAGAACCACTCGGCTGATCCTTCTTCAATATGCCCTTCACCAACATGCAGTGTTTCCTTGATTGGATTAGCTCTCACACCAATATTTGCGTCTAGAGCCTTTGCATTGAGGGCTATCTGAAAACGGCTGTGGCGCTGAAGTTGCCTGTGATTGTGGAGTTGGTGGCATGTGAAAACCCGCATGTGGAGCATTCGTTTGTGTGGGATGCTCTACCAGGTTCATTCCTAGATAATGCACTCAAAGGGCACTAAACATAGAGTGTGAAAACTGAGTTTCCTTGAGAGCTGCTTGGAAGCCTGATGGTTGTGAAGTTAGTGAGCCAAATGGAGTTGTTCTCCCACAAGAACCACTAGGCTGATCCTTCTTCAATATGCCCTTCACCAACATGCAGTGTTTCCTTGATTGAATTAGCTCTCACACCAATATTTGCGTCTAGAGCCTTTGCATTGAGGGCTATCTGAAAACGGCTGTGGCGCTGAAGTTGCCTGTGAATGTGGAGTTGGTGGCATGTGAAACCCGCATGTGGAGCATTCCTTTATGTGGGATGTTCTCCAAGCTTCATTTCAGTCCTAGGCACTCAAAACGCACTAAGCATAGAGTGTGAAAACTGAGTTTCCTTGAGAGCTGCTTGGAAGCCTGATGGTGTGTGAAGTTAGTGAGCCAAATGGAGTTGTTCTCCCACAAGAACCACTCAGCTGATCCTTCTTCAATATGCCCTTCACCAACATGCAGTGTTTCCTTGATTGAATTAGTTCTCACACCAATATTTGCGTCTAGAGCCTTTGCATTGAGGGCTATCTGAAAACGGCTGTGGCGCTGAAGTTGCCTGTGAATGTGGAGTTGGTGGCATGTGAAACCCGCATGTGGAGCATTCGTTTGTGTGGGATGCTCTACCATGTTCATTCCTAGATAATGCACTCAAAGGGCACTAAGCATAGAGTGTGAAAACTGAGTTTCCTTGAGAGCTGCTTGGAAGCCTGATGGTTGTGAAGTTAGTGAGTCAAATGGAGTTGTTCTCCCACAGGAACCACTCGGCTGATCCTTCTTCAATATGCCCTTCACCAACATACAGTGTTTCCTTGATTGAATTAGCTCTCACACCAATATTTGCGTCTAGAGCCTTTGCATTGAGGGCTATCTGAAAACGGCTGTGGCGCTGAAGTTGCCTGTGAATGTGGAGTTGGTGGCATGTGAAACCCGCATGTGGAGCATTCGTTTGTGTGGGATGCTGACCAAGCTTCATTTCAGTCCTAGGCACTCAAATGGCACTAAGCATAGAGTGTGAAAACTGAGTTTCCTTGAGAGCTGCTTGGAAGCCTGATGGTGCGTGAAGTTAGTGAGCCAAATGGAGTTGTTCTCCCACAAGAACCACTCGGCTGATCCTTCTTCAATATGCCCTTCACCAACATGCAGTGTTTCCTTGATTGAATTAGCTCTCACACCAATATTTGCGTCTAGAGCCTTTGCATTGAGGGCTATCTGAAAACGGCTGTGGCGCTGAAGTTGCCTGTGATTGTGGAGTTGGTGGCATGTGAAACCCGCATGTGGAGCATTCGTTTGTGTGGGATGCTCTACCATGTTCATTCCTAGATAATGCACTCAAAGGGCACTAAGCATAGAGTGTGAAAACTGAGTTTCCTTGAGAGCTGCTTGGAAGCCTGATGGTGTGTGAAGTTAGTGAGCCAAATGGAGTTGTTCTCCCACAAGAACCACTCGGCTGATTCTTCTTCAATATGCCCTTCACCAACATGCAGTGTTTCCTTGATTGAATTAGCTCTCACACCAATATTTGCGTCTAGAGCCTTTGCATTGAGGGCTATCTGAAAACGGCTGTGGCGCTGAAGTTGCCTGTGAATGTGGAGTTGGTGGCATGTGAAACCCGCATGTGGGAGTATTCGTTTGTGTGGGATGCTCTTCAAGCTTCATTTCATTCCTAGGCACACAAAGAGCACTAAGCATAGAGTGTGAAAACTGAGTTTCCTTGAGAGCTGCTTGGAAGCCTGATGGTGTGTGAAGTTAGTGAGCCAAATGGAGTTGTTCTCCCACAAGAACCACTCGGCTGATCCTTCTTCAATATGCCCGTCACCAACATGCAGTGTTTCCTTGATTGAATTGGCTCTCACACCAATATTTGCGTCTAGAGCATTTGCATTGAGGGCTATCTGAAAACGGCTGTGGCGCTGAAGTTGCTTGTGAATGTGGAGTTGGTGGCATGTGAAACCAGCAAGTGGAGCATTCGTACGTGTGGGATGCTCTACCATGTTGTTTCCTAGATAATGCACTCAAAGGGCACTAAGCATAGAGTGTGAAAACTGAGTTTCCTTGAGAGCTGCTTGGAAGCCTGATGGTGGGTGAAGTTAGTGAGCCAAATGGAGTTGTTCTCCCACAGGAACCACTCGGCTGATCCTTCTTCAATATGCCCTTCACCAACATGCAGTGTTTCCTTGATTGAATTAGCTCTCACACCAATATTTGCGTCTAGAGCCTTTGCATTGAGGGCTATCTGAAAACGGCTGTGGCGCTGAAGTTGCCTGTGAATCTGGAGTTGGTGGCATGTGAAACCCGCATGTGGAGCATTCGTCTGTGTGGGATGCTCTACCAGGTTCATTCCTAGATAATGCACTCAAAGGGCACTAAGCTTAGAGTGTGAAAACTGAGTTTCCTTGAGAGCTGCTTGGAAGCCTGATGGTGTGTGAAGTTAGTGAGCCAAATGGAGTTGTTCTCCCACAAGAACCACTCGGCTGATCCTTCTTCAATATGCCCTTCACCAACATGCAGTGTTTCCTTGATTGAATTAGCTCTCACACCAATATTTGCGTCTAGAGCCTTTGCATTGAGGGCTATCTGAAAACGGCTGTGGCGCTGAAGTTGCCTGTGAATCTGGAGTTGGTGGCATGTGAAACCCGCATGTGGAGCATTCGTCTGTGTGGGATGCTCTACCATGTTCATTCCTAGATAATGCACTCAAAGGGCACTAAGCATAGAGTGTGAAAACTGAGTTTCCTTGAGAGCTGCTTGGAAGCCTGATGGTGTGTGAAGTTAGTGAGCCAAATGGAGTTGTTCTCCCACAAGAACCACTCGGCTGATCCTTCTTCAATATGCCCTTCACCAACATGCAGTGTTTCCTTGATTGAATTAGCTCTCACACCAATATTTGCGTCTAGAGCCTTTGCATTGAGGGCTATCTGAAAACGGCTGTGGCGCTGAAGTTGCCTGTGAATGTGGAGTTGGTGGCATGTGAAACCCGCATGTGGAGCATTCGTTTGTGTGGGATGCTGACCAAGCTTCATTTCAGTCCTAGGCACACAAAGAGCACTAAGCATAGAGTGTGAAAACTGAGTTTCCTTGAGAGCTGCTTGGAAGCCTGATGGTGTGTGAAGTTAGTGAGCCAAATGGAGTTGTTCTCCCACAAGAACCACTCGGCTGATCCTTCTTCAATATGCCCTTCACCAACATGCAGTGTTTCCTTGATTGAATTAGCTCTCACACCAATATTTGCGTCTAGAGCCTTTGCTTTGAGGGCTATCTGAAAACGGCTGTGGCGCTGAAGTTGCCTGTGAATGTGGAGTTGGTGGCATGTGAAACCCGCATGTGGAGCATTCTTTTGTGTGGGATGCTCTACCATGTTCATTCCTAGATAATGCACTCAAAGGGCACTAAGCATAGAGTGTGAAAACTGAGTTTCCTTGAGAGCTGCTTGGAAGCCTGATGGTGTGTGAAGTTAGTGAGCCAAATGGAGTTGTTCTCCCACAGGAACCACTCGGCTGATCCTTCTTCAATATGCCCTTCACCAACATGCAGTGTTTCCTTGATTGAATTAGCTCTCACACCAATATTTGCGTCTAGAGCCTTTGCTTTGAGGGCTATCTGAAAACGGCTGTGGCGCTGAAGTTGCCTGTGAATGTGGAGTTGGTGTCATGTGAAACCCGCATGTGGAGCATTCCTTTATGTGGGATGCTCTCCAAGCTTCATTTCAGTCCTAGGCACTCAAAGGGCACTAAGCATAGAGTGTGAAAACTGAGTTTCCTTGAGAGCTGCTTGGAAGCCTGATGGTGTGTGAAGTTAGTGAGCCAAATGGAGTTGTTCTCCCACAAGAACCACTCGGCTGATCCTTCTTCAATATGCCCTTCACCAACATGCAGTGTTTCCTTGATTGAATTAGTTCTCACACCAATATTTGCGTCTAGAGCCTTTGCATTGAGGGCTATCTGAAAACGGCTGTGGCGCTGAAGTTGCCTGTGAATGTGGAGTTGGTGGCATGTGAAACCAGCAAGTGGAGCATTCGTACGTGTGGGATGCTCTACCATGTTCATTCCTAGATAATGCACTCAAAGGGCACTCAGCATAGAGTGTGAAAACTGAGTTTCCTTGAGAGCTGCTTGGAAGCCTGATGGTTGTGAAGTTAGTGAGCCAAATGGAGTTGTTCTCCCACAGGAACCACTCGGCTGATCCTTCTTCAATATGCCCTTCACCAACATGCAGTGTTTCCTTGATTGAATTAGCTCTCACACCAATATTTGCGTCTAGAGCCTTTGCATTGAGGGCTATCTGAAAACGGCTGTGGCGCTGAAGTTGCCTGTGAATGTGGAGTTGGTGGCATGTGAAACCCGCATGTGGAGCATTCGTTTGTGTGGGATGCTCTACCAGGTTCATTCCTAGATAATGCACTCAAAGGGCACTAAGCATAGAGTGTGAAAACTGAGTTTCCTTGAGAGCTGCTTGGAAGCCTGATGGTGTGTGAAGTTAGTGAGCCAAATGGAGTTGTTCTCCCACAGGAACCACTCGGCTGATCCTTCTTCAATATGCCCTTCACCAACATGCAGTGTTTCCTTGATTGAATTAGCTCTCACACCAATATTTGCGTCTAGAGCCTTTGCATTGAGGGCTATCTGAAAACGGCTGTGGCGCTGAAGTTGCCTGTGAATGTGGAGTTGGTGGCATGTGAAACCCGCATGTGGAGCATTCGTTTGTGTGGGATGCTCTACCAGGTTCATTCCTAGATAATGCACTCAAAGGGCACTAAGCATAGAGTGTGAAAACTGAGTTTCCTTGAGAGCTGCTTGGAAGCCTGATGGTGTGTGAAGTTAGAGAGCCTAATGGAGTTGTTCTCCCACAAGAACCACTCGGCTGATCCTTCTTCAATATGCCCTTCACCAACATGCAGTGTTTCCTTGATTGAATTAGCTCTCACACCAATATTTGCGTCTAGAGCCTTTGCATTGAGGGCTATCTGAAAACGGCTGTGGCGCTGAAGTTGCCTGTGAATGTGGAGTTGGTGGCATGTGAAACCCGCATGTGGAGCATTCGTTTGCGTGGGATGCTCTACCATGTTCATTCCTAGATAATGCACTCAAAGGGCACTAAGCATAGAGTGTGAAAACTGAGTTTCCTTGAGAGCTGCTTGGAAGCCTGATGGTGTGTGAAGTTAGTGAGCCAAATGGAGTTGTTCTCCCACAAGAACCACTCGGCTGATCCTTCTTCAATATGCCCTTCACCAACATGCAGTGTTTCCTTGATTGAATTAGCTCTCACACCAATATTTGCGTCTAGAGCCTTTGCATTGAGGGCTATCTGAAAACGGCTGTGGCGCTGAAGTTGCCTGTGAATGTGGAGTTGGTGGCATGTGAAACCCGCATGTGGAGCATTCCTTTATGTGGGATGCTCTCCAAGCTTCATTTCAGTCCTAGGCACTCAAAGGGCACTAAGCATAGAGTGTGAAAACTGAGTTTCCTTGAGAGCTGCTTGGAAGCCTGATGGTGTGTGAAGTTAGTGAGCCAAATGGAGTTGTTCTCCCACAAGAACCACTCGGCTGATCCTTCTTCAATATGACCTTCACCAACATGCAGTGTTTCCTTGATTGAATTAGTTCTCACACCAATATTTGCGTCTAGAGCCTTTGCATTGAGGGCTATCTGAAAACGGCTGTGGCGCTGAAGTTGCCTGTGAATGTGGAGTTGGTGGCATGTGAAACCAGCAAGTGGAGCATTCGTACGTGTGGGATGCTCTACCATGTTCATTCCTAGATAATGCACTCAAAGGGCACTCAGCATAGAGTGTGAAAACTGAGTTTCCTTGAGAGCTGCTTGGAAGCCTGATGGTTGTGAAGTTAGTGAGCCAAATGGAGTTGTTCTCCCACAGGAACCACTCGGCTGATCCTTCTTCAATATGCCCTTCACCAACATGCAGTGTTTCCTTGATTGAATTAGCTCTCACACCAATATTTGCGTCTAGAGCCTTTGCATTGAGGGCTATCTGAAAACGGCTGTGGCGCTGAAGTTGCCTGTGAATGTGGAGTTGGTGGCATGTGAAACCCGCATGTGGAGCATTCGTTTGTGTGGGATGCTCTACCAGGTTCATTCCTAGATAATGCACTCAAAGGGCACTAAGCATAGAGTGTGAAAACTGAGTTTCCTTGAGAGCTGCTTGGAAGCCTGATGGTGTGTGAAGTTAGTGAGCCAAATGGAGTTGATCTCCCACAGGAACCACTCGGCTGATCCTTCTTCAATATGCCCTTCACCAACATGCAATGTTTCCTTGATTGAATTAGCTCTCACACCAATATTTGCGTCTAGAGCCTTTGCATTGAGGGCTATCTGAAAACGGCTGTGGCGCTGAAGTTGCCTGTGAATGTGGAGTTGGTGGCATGTGAAACCCGCATGTGGAGCATTCGTTTGTGTGGGATGCTCTACCAGGTTCATTCCTAGATAATGCACTCAAAGGGCACTAAGCATAGAGTGTGAAAACTGAGTTTCCTTGAGAGCTGCTTGGAAGCCTGATGGTGTGTGAAGTTAGAGAGCCAAATGGAGTTGTTCTCCCACAAGAACCACTCGGCTGATCCTTCTTCAATATGCCCTTCACCAACATGCAGTGTTTCCTTGATTGAATTAGCTCTCACACCAATATTTGCGTCTAGAGCCTTTGCATTGAGGGCTATCTGAAAACGGCTGTGGCGCTGAAGTTGCCTGTGAATGTGGAGTTGGTGGCATGTGAAACCCGCATGTGGAGCATTCGTTTGCGTGGGATGCTCTACCATGTTCATTCCTAGATAATGCACTCAAAGGGCACTCAGCATAGAGTGTGAAAACTGAGTTTCCTTGAGAGCTGCTTGGAAGCCTGATGGTGTGTGAAGTTAGTGAGCCAAATGGAGTTGTTCTCCCACAAGAACCACTCGGCTGATCCTTCTTCAATATGCCCTTCACCAACATGCAGTGTTTCCTTGATTGAATTAGTTCTCACACCAATATTTGCGTCTAGAGCCTTTGCATTGAGGGCTATCTGAAAACGGCTGTGGCGCTGAAGTTGCCTGTGAATGTGGAGTTGGTGGCATGTGAAACCCGCATGTGGAGCATTCGTTTGTGTGGGATGCTCTACCAGGTTCATTCCTAGATAATGCACTCAAAGGGCACTAAGCATAGAGTGTGAAAACTGAGTTTCCTTGAGAGCTGCTTGGAAGCCTGATGGTGTGTGAAGTTAGTGAGCCAAATGGAGTTGTTCTCCCACAAGAACCACTCGGCTGATCCTTCTTCAATATGCCCTTCACCAACATGCAGTGTTTCCTTGATTGAATTAGCTCTCACACCAATATTTGCGTCTAGAGCCTTTGCATTGAGGGCTATCTGAAAACGGCTGTGGCGCTGAAGTTGCCTGTGAATGTGGAGTTGGTGGCATGTGAAACCCGCATGTGGAGCATTCGTTTGTGTGGGATGCTCTACCATGTTCATTCCTAGATAATGCACTCAAAGGGCACTCAGCATAGAGTGTGAAAACTGAGTTTCCTTGAGAGCTGCTTGGAAGCCTGATGGTGTGTGAAGTTAGTGAGCCAAATGGAGTTGTTCTCAAACAAGAACCACTCGGCTGATCCTTCTTCAATATGCCGTTCACCAACATGCAGTGTTTCCTTGATTGAATTAGCTCTCACACCAATATTTGCGTCTAGAGCCTTTGCATTGAGGGCTATCTGAAAACGGCTGTGGCGCTGAAGTTGCCTGTGAATCTGGAGTTGGTGGCATGTGAAACCCGCATGTGAAGCATTCGTTTGTGTGGGATGCTTTACCAGGTTCATTTCAGTAATAGCCATACAAAGGGCACTAAGCATAGAGTGTGAAAACTGAGTTTCCTTGAGAGCTGCTTGGAAGTCTGATGGTGTGTGAAGTTAGTGAGCCAAATGGAGTTGTTCTCCCACAAGAACCACTCGGCTGATCCTTCTTCAATATGCCCTTCACCAACATGCAGTGTTTCCTTGATTGAATTAGCTCTCACACCAATATTTGCGTCTAGAGCCTTTGCATTGAGGGCTATCTGAAAACGGCTGTGGCGCTGAAGTTGCCTGTGAATGTGGAGTTGGTGGCATGTGAAACCCGCATGTGGAGCATTCGTTTGTGTGGGATGCTGACCAAGCTTCATTTCAGTCCTAGGCACACAAAGAGCACTAAGCATAGAGTGTGAAAACTGAGTTTCCTTGAGAGCTGTTTGGAAGCCTGATGGTGTGTGAAGTTAGTGAGCCAAATGGAGTTGTTCTCCCACAAGAACCACTCGGCTGATCCTTCTTCAATATGCCCTTCACCAACATGCAGTGTTTCCTTGATTGAATTAGCTCTCACACCAATATTTGCGTCTAGAGCCTTTGCTTTGAGGGCTATCTGAAAACGGCTGTGGCGCTGAAGTTGCCTGTGAATGTGGAGTTGGTGGCATGTGAAACCCGCATGTGGAGCATTCTTTTGTGTGGGATTTTCTACCAGGTTCATTCCTAGATAATGCACTCAAAGGGCACTAAGCATAGAGTGTGAAAACTGAGTTTCCTTGAGAGCTGCTTGGAAGCCTGATGGTGTGTGAAGTTAGTGAGCCAAATGGAGTTGTTCTCCCACAAGAACCACTCGGCTGATCCTTCTTCAATATGCCCTTCACCAACATGCAGTGTTTCCTTGATTGAATTAGCTCTCACACCAATATTTGCGTCTAGAGCCTTTGCATTGAGGGCTATCTGAAAACGGCTGTGGCGCTGAAGTTGCCTGTGAATGTGGAGTTGGTGGCATGTGAAACCCGCATGTGGAGCATTCCTTTATGTGGGATGCTCTCCAAGCTTCATTTCAGTCCTAGGCACTCAAAGGGCACTAAGCATAGAGTGTGAAAACTGAGTTTCCTTGAGAGCTGCTTGGAAGCCTGATGGTGTGTGAAGTTAGTGAGCCAAATGGAGTTGTTCTCCCACAGGAACCACTCTGCTGATCCTTCTTCAATATGCCCTTCACCAACATGCAGTGTTTCCTTGATTGAATTAGCTCTCACACCAATATTTGCGTCTACAGCCTTTGCATTGAGGGCTATCTGAAAACGGCTGTGGCGCTGAAGTTGCCTGTGAATGTGGAGTTGGTGGCATGTGAAACCCGCATGTGGAGCATTCGTTTGTGTGGGATGCTCTACCATGTTCATTCCTAGATAATGCACTCAAAGCGCACTAAACATAGAGTGTGAAAACTGAGTTTCCTTGAGAGCTGCTTGGAAGCCTGATGGTGTGTGAAGTTAGTGAGCCAAATGGAGTTGTTCTCCCACAAGAACCACTCGGCTGATTCTTCTTCAATATGCCCTTCACCAACATGCAGTGTTTGCTTGATTGAATTAGCTCTCACACGAATATTTGCGTCTAGAGCCTTTGCATTGAGGGCTATCTGAAAACGGCTGTGGCGCTGAAGTTGCCTGTGAATGTGGAGTTGGTGGCATGTGAAACCCGCATGTGGAGCATTCCTTTATGTGGGATGCTCTCCAAGCTTCATTTCAATCCTAGGCACTCAAAGGGCACTAAGCATAGAGTGTGAAAACTGAGTTTCCTTGAGAGCTGCTTGGAAGCCTGATGGTGTGTGAAGTTAGTGAGCCAAATGGAGTTGTTCTCCCACAAGAACCACTCGGCTGATCCTTCTTCAATATGCCCTTCACCAACATGCAGTGTTTCCTTGATTGAATTAGTTCTCACACCAATATTTGCGTCTATAGCCTTTGCATTGAGGGCTATCTGAAAACGGCTGTGGCGCTGAAGTTGCCTGTGAATGTGGAGTTGGTGGCATGTGAAACCAGCAAGTGGAGCATTCGTACGTGTGGGATGCTCTACCATGTTCATTCCTAGATAATGCACTCAAAGGGCACTAAGCATAGAGTGTGAAAACTGAGTTTCCTTGAGAGCTGCTTGGAAGCCTGATGGTTGTGAAGTTAGTGAGCCAAATGGAGTTGTTCTCCCACAAGAACCACTCGGCTGATCCTTCTTCAATATGCCCTTCACCAACATGCAGTGTTTCCTTAATTGAATTAGCTCTCACACCAATATTTGCGTCTAGAGACTTTGCATTGAGGGCTATCTGAAAACGGCTGTGGCGCTGAAGTTGCCTGTGAATGTGGAGTTGGTGGCATGTGAAACCCGCATGTGGAGCATTCTTTTGTGTGGTATGCTCTACCATGTTCATTCCTAGATAATGCACTCAAAGGGCACTAAGCATAGAGTGTGAAAACTGAGTTTCCTTGAGAGCTGCTTGGAAGCCTGATGGTGTGTGAAGTTAGTGAGCCAAATGGAGTTGTTCTCCCACAACAACCACTCGGCTGATCCTTCTTCAATATGCCCTTCACCAACATGCAGTGTTTCCTTGATTGAATTAGCTCTCACACCAATATTTGCGTCTAGAGCCTTTGCATTGAGGGCTATCTGAAAACGGCTGTGGCGCTGAAGTTGCCTGTGAATGTGGAGTTGGTGGCATGTGAAACCCGCATGTGGAGCATTCCTTTATGTGGGATGCTCTCCAAGCTTCATTTCAGTCCTCGGCACTCAAAGGGCACTAAGCATAGAGTGTGAAAACTGAGTTTCCTTGAGAGCTGCTTGGAAGCCTGATGGTGTGTGAAGTTAGTGAGCCAAATGGAGTTGTTCTCCCACAGGAACCACTCGGCTGATCCTTCTTCAATATGCCCTTCACCAACATGCAGTGTTTCCTTGATTGAATTAGCTCTCACACCAATATTTTGCGTCTACAGCCTTTGCATTGAGGGCTATCTGAAAACGGCTGTGGCGCTGAAGTTGCCTGTGAATGTGGAGTTGGTGGCATGTGAAACCCGCATGTGGAGCATTCGTTTGTGTGGGATGCTCTACCATGTTCATTCCTAGATAATGCACTCAAAGCGCACTAAACATAGAGTGTGAAAACTGAGTTTCCTTGAGAGCTGCTTGGAAGCCTGATGGTGTGTGAAGTTAGTGAGCCAAATGGAGTTGTTCTCCCACAAGAACCACTCGGCTGATCCTTCTTCAATATGCCCTTCACCAACATGCAGTGTTTGCTTGATTGAATTAGCTCTCACACCAATATTTGCGTCTAGAGCCTTTGCATTGAGGGCTATCTGAAAACGGCTGTGGCGCTGAAGTTGCCTGTGAATGTGGAGTTGGTGGCATGTGAAACCCGCATGTGGGAGTATTCGTTTGTGTGGGATGCTCTCCAAGCTTCATTTCAGTCCTAGGCACTCAAAGGGCACTAAGCATAGAGTGTGAAAACTGAGTTTCCTTGAGAGCTGTTTGGAAGCCTGATGGTGTGTGAAGTTAGTGAGCCAAATGGAGTTGTTCTCCCACAAGAACCACTCGGCTGATCCTTCTTCAATATGCCCTTCACCAACATGCAGTGTTTCCTGGATTGAATTAGTTCTCACACCAATATTTGCGTCTAGAGCCTTTGCATTGAGGGCTATCTGAAAACGGCTGTGGCGCTGAAGTTGCCTGTGAATGTGGAGTTGGTGGCATGTGAAACCCGCAAGTGGAGCATTCGTACGTGTGGGATGCTCTACCATGTTCATTCCTAGATAATGCACTCAAAGGGCACTAAGCATAGAGTGTGAAAACTGAGTTTCCTTGAGAGCTGCTTGGAAGCCTGATGGTGTGTGAAGTTAGTGAGCCAAATGGAGTTGTTCTCCCACAACAACCACTCGGCTGATCCTTCTTCAATATGCCCTTCACCAACATGCAGTGTTTCCTTGATTGAATTAGCTCTCACACCAATATTTGCGTCTAGAGCCTTTGCTTTGAGGGCTATCTGAAAACGGCTGTGGCGCTGAAGTTGCCTGTGAATGTGGAGTTGGTGGCATGTGAAACCCGCATGTGGAGCATTCTTTTGTGTGGGATGCTCTACCAGGTTCATTCCTAGATAATGCACTCAAAGGGCACTAAGCATAGAGTGTGAAAACTGAGTTTCCTTGAGAGCTGCTTGGAAGCCTGATGGTGTGTGAAGTTAGAGAGCCAAATGGAGTTGTTCTCCCACAAGAACCACTCTGCTGATCCTTCTTCAATATGCCCTTCACCAACATGCAGTGTTTCCTTGATTGAATTAGCTCTCACACCAATATTTGCGTCTAGAGCCTTTGCATTGAGGGCTATCTGAAAACGGCTGTGGCGCTGAAGTTGCCTGTGAATCTGGAGTTGGTGGCATGTGAAACCCGCATGTGAAGCATTCGTTTGTGTGGGATGCTCTACCAGGTTCATTTCAGTAATAGCCATACAAAGGGCACTAAGCATAGAGTGTGAAAACTGAGTTTCCTTGAGAGCTGCTTGGAAGTCTGATGGTGTGTGAAGTTAGTGAGCCAAATGGAGTTGTTCTCCCACAAGAACCACTCGGCTGATCCTTCTTCAATATGCCCTTCACCAACATGCAGTGTTTCCTTGATTGAATTAGCTCTCACACCAATATTTGCGTCTAGAGCCTTTGCATTGAGGGCTATCTGAAAACGGCTGTGGCGCTGAAGTTGCCTGTGAATGTGGAGTTGGTGGCATGTGAAACCCGCATGTGGAGCATTCGTTTGTGTGGGATGCTGACCAAGCTTCATTTCAGTCCTAGGCACACAAAGAGCACTAAGCATAGAGTGTGAAAACTGAGTTTCCTTGAGAGCTGTTTGGAAGCCTGATGGTGTGTGAAGTTAGTGAGCCAAATGGAGTTGTTCTCCCACAAGAACCACTCGGCTGATCCTTCTTCAATATGCCCTTCACCAACATGCAGTGTTTCCTTGATTGAATTAGCTCTCACACCAATATTTGCGTCTAGAGCCTTTGCTTTGAGGGCTATCTGAAAACGGCTGTGGCGCTGAAGTTGCCTGTGAATGTGGAGTTGGTGGCATGTGAAACCCGCATGTGGAGCATTCTTTTGTGTGGGATTTTCTACCAGGTTCATTCCTAGATAATGCACTCAAAGGGCACTAAGCATAGAGTGTGAAAACTGAGTTTCCTTGAGAGCTGCTTGGAAGCCTGATGGTGTGTGAAGTTAGTGAGCCAAATGGAGTTGTTCTCCCACAAGAACCACTCGGCTGATCCTTCTTCAATATGCCCTTCACCAACATGCAGTGTTTCCTTGATTGAATTAGCTCTCACACCAATATTTGCGTCTAGAGCCTTTGCATTGAGGGCTATCTGAAAACGGCTGTGGCGCTGAAGTTGCCTGTGAATGTGGAGTTGGTGGCATGTGAAACCCGCATGTGGAGCATTCCTTTATGTGGGATGCTCTCCAAGCTTCATTTCAGTCCTAGGCACTCAAAGGGCACTAAGCATAGAGTGTGAAAACTGAGTTTCCTTGAGAGCTGCTTGGAAGCCTGATGGTGTGTGAAGTTAGTGAGCCAAATGGAGTTGTTCTCCCACAGGAACCACTCTGCTGATCCTTCTTCAATATGCCCTTCACCAACATGCAGTGTTTCCTTGATTGAATTAGCTCTCACACCAATATTTGCGTCTACAGCCTTTGCATTGAGGGCTATCTGAAAACGGCTGTGGCGCTGAAGTTGCCTGTGAATGTGGAGTTGGTGGCATGTGAAACCCGCATGTGGAGCATTCGTTTGTGTGGGATGCTCTACCATGTTCATTCCTAGATAATGCACTCAAAGCGCACTAAACATAGAGTGTGAAAACTGAGTTTCCTTGAGAGCTGCTTGGAAGCCTGATGGTGTGTGAAGTTAGTGAGCCAAATGGAGTTGTTCTCCCACAAGAACCACTCGGCTGATTCTTCTTCAATATGCCCTTCACCAACATGCAGTGTTTGCTTGATTGAATTAGCTCTCACACGAATATTTGCGTCTAGAGCCTTTGCATTGAGGGCTATCTGAAAACGGCTGTGGCGCTGAAGTTGCCTGTGAATGTGGAGTTGGTGGCATGTGAAACCCGCATGTGGAGCATTCCTTTATGTGGGATGCTCTCCAAGCTTCATTTCAATCCTAGGCACTCAAAGGGCACTAAGCATAGAGTGTGAAAACTGAGTTTCCTTGAGAGCTGCTTGGAAGCCTGATGGTGTGTGAAGTTAGTGAGCCAAATGGAGTTGTTCTCCCACAAGAACCACTCGGCTGATCCTTCTTCAATATGCCCTTCACCAACATGCAGTGTTTCCTTGATTGAATTAGTTCTCACACCAATATTTGCGTCTATAGCCTTTGCATTGAGGGCTATCTGAAAACGGCTGTGGCGCTGAAGTTGCCTGTGAATGTGGAGTTGGTGGCATGTGAAACCAGCAAGTGGAGCATTCGTACGTGTGGGATGCTCTACCATGTTCATTCCTAGATAATGCACTCAAAGGGCACTAAGCATAGAGTGTGAAAACTGAGTTTCCTTGAGAGCTGCTTGGAAGCCTGATGGTTGTGAAGTTAGTGAGCCAAATGGAGTTGTTCTCCCACAAGAACCACTCGGCTGATCCTTCTTCAATATGCCCTTCACCAACATGCAGTGTTTCCTTGATTGAATTAGCTCTCACACCAATATTTGCGTCTAGAGACTTTGCATTGAGGGCTATCTGAAAACGGCTGTGGCGCTGAAGTTGCCTGTGAATGTGGAGTTGGTGGCATGTGAAACCCGCATGTGGAGCATTCTTTTGTGTGGTATGCTCTACCATGTTCATTCCTAGATAATGCACTCAAAGGGCACTAAGCATAGAGTGTGAAAACTGAGTTTCCTTGAGAGCTGCTTGGAAGCCTGATGGTGTGTGAAGTTAGTGAGCCAAATGGAGTTGTTCTCCCACAACAACCACTCGGCTGATCCTTCTTCAATATGCCCTTCACCAACATGCAGTGTTTCCTTGATTGAATTAGCTCTCACACCAATATTTGCGTCTAGAGCCTTTGCATTGAGGGCTATCTGAAAACGGCTGTGGCGCTGAAGTTGCCTGTGAATGTGGAGTTGGTGGCATGTGAAACCCGCATGTGGAGCATTCCTTTATGTGGGATGCTCTCCAAGCTTCATTTCAGTCCTCGGCACTCAAAGGGCACTAAGCATAGAGTGTGAAAACTGAGTTTCCTTGAGAGCTGCTTGGAAGCCTGATGGTGTGTGAAGTTAGTGAGCCAAATGGAGTTGTTCTCCCACAGGAACCACTCGGCTGATCCTTCTTCAATATGCCCTTCACCAACATGCAGTGTTTCCTTGATTGAATTAGCTCTCACACCAATATTTTGCGTCTACAGCCTTTGCATTGAGGGCTATCTGAAAACGGCTGTGGCGCTGAAGTTGCCTGTGAATGTGGAGTTGGTGGCATGTGAAACCCGCATGTGGAGCATTCGTTTGTGTGGGATGCTCTACCATGTTCATTCCTAGATAATGCACTCAAAGCGCACTAAACATAGAGTGTGAAAACTGAGTTTCCTTGAGAGCTGCTTGGAAGCCTGATGGTGTGTGAAGTTAGTGAGCCAAATGGAGTTGTTCTCCCACAAGAACCACTCGGCTGATCCTTCTTCAATATGCTCTTCACCAACATGCAGTGTTTGCTTGATTGAATTAGCTCTCACACCAATATTTGCGTCTAGAGCCTTTGCATTGAGGGCTATCTGAAAACGGCTGTGGCGCTGAAGTTGCCTGTGAATGTGGAGTTGGTGGCATGTGAAACCCGCATGTGGAGCATTCGTTTGTGTGGGATGCTCTCCAAGCTTCATTTCAGTCCTAGGCACTCAAAGGGCACTAAGCATAGAGTGTGAAAACTGAGTTTCCTTGAGAGCTGTTTGGAAGCCTGATGGTGTGTGAAGTTAGTGAGCCAAATGGAGTTGTTCTCCCACAAGAACCACTCGGCTGATCCTTCTTCAATATGCCCTTCACCAACATGCAGTGTTTCCTGGATTGAATTAGTTCTCACACCAATATTTGCGTCTAGAGCCTTTGCATTGAGGGCTATCTGAAAACGGCTGTGGCGCTGAAGTTGCCTGTGAATGTGGAGTTGGTGGCATGTGAAACCCGCAAGTGGAGCATTCGTACGTGTGGGATGCTCTACCATGTTCATTCCTAGATAATGCACTCAAAGGGCACTAAGCATAGAGTGTGAAAACTGAGTTTCCTTGAGAGCTGCTTGGAAGCCTGATGGTGTGTGAAGTTAGTGAGCCAAATGGAGTTGTTCTCCCACAACAACCACTCGGCTGATCCTTCTTCAATATGCCCTTCACCAACATGCAGTGTTTCCTTGATTGAATTAGCTCTCACACCAATATTTGCGTCTAGAGCCTTTGCTTTGAGGGCTATCTGAAAACGGCTGTGGCGCTGAAGTTGCCTGTGAATGTGGAGTTGGTGGCATGTGAAACCCGCATGTGGAGCATTCTTTTGTGTGGGATGCTCTACCAGGTTCATTCCTAGATAATGCACTCAAAGGGCACTAAGCATAGAGTGTGAAAACTGAGTTTCCTTGAGAGCTGCTTGGAAGCCTGATGGTGTGTGAAGTTAGTGAGCCAAATGGAGTTGTTCTCCCACAAGAACCACTCGGCTGATCCTTCTTCAATATGCCCTTCACCAACATGCAGTGTTTCCTTGATTGAATTAGCTCTCACACCAATATTTGCGTCTAGAGCCTTTGCATTGAGGGCTATCTGAAAACGGCTGTGGCGCTGAAGTTGCCTGTGAATGTGGAGTTGGTGGCATGTGAAACCCGCATGTGGAGCATTCGTTTGTGTGGGATGCTCTACCAGGTTCATTCCTAGATAATGCACTCAAAGGGCACTAAGCATAGAGTGTGAAAACTGAGTTTCCTTGAGAGCTGCTTGGAAGCCTGATGGTGTGTGAAGTTAGTGAGCCAAATGGAGTTGTTCTCCCACAAGAACCACTCGGCTGATTCTTCTTCAATATGCCCTTCACCAACATGCCGTGTTTCCTTGATTGAATTAGCTCTCACACCAATATTTGCGTCTAGAGCCTTTGCATTGAGGGCTATCTGAAAACAGCTGTGGCGCTGAAGTTCCTGTGAATGTGGAGTTGGTGGCATGTGAAACCCGCATGTGGAGCATTCGTTTCTGTGGGATGCTCTATCAGGTTCATTCCTAGATAATGCACTCAAAGGGCACTAAGCATAGAGTGTGAAAACTGAGTTTCCTTGAGAGCTGCTTGGAAGCCTGATGGTATGTGAAGTTAGTGAGCCAAATGGAGTTGTTCTCCCACAAGAACCACTCGGCTGATCCTTCTTCAATATGCCCTTCACCAACATGCAGTGTTTCCTTGATTGAATTAGCTCTCACACCAATATTTGCGTCTAGAGCCTTTGCATTGAGGGCTATCTGAAAACGGCTGTGGCGCTGAAGTTGCCTGTGAATGTGGAGTTGGTGGCATGTGAAACCCGCATGTGGAGCATTCGTTTGTGTGTAATGCTCTACCAGGTTCATTTCAGTAATAGCCATAAAAGGGCACTAAGCATAGAGTGTGAAAACTGAGTTTCCTTGAGAGCTGCTTGGAAGCCTGATGGTGGGTGAAGTTAGTGAGCCAAATGGAGTTGTTCTCCCACAAGAACCACTCGGCTGATCCTTCTTCAATATGCCCTTCACCAACATGCAGTGTTTCCTTGATTGAATTAGCTCTCACACCAATATTTGCGTCTAGAGCCTTTGCATTGAGGGCTATTTGAAAACGGCTGTGGCGCTGAAGTTGCCTGTGAATGTGGAGTTGGTGGCATGTGAAACCCGCATGTGGAGCATTCGTTTGTGTGGGATGCTCTACCAGGTTCATTCCTAGAAAATGCACTCAAAGGGCACTAAGCATAGAGTGTGAAAACTGAGTTTCCTTGAGAGCTGCTTGGAAGCCTGATGGTGTGTGAAGTTAGTGAGCCAAATGGAGTTGTTCTCCCACAAGAACCACTCGGCTGATCCTTCTTCAATATGCCCTTCACCAACATGCAGTGTTTCCTTGATTGAATTAGCTCTCACACCAATATTTGCGTCTAGAGCCTTTGCTTTGAGGGCTATCTGAAAATGGCTGTGGCGCTGAAGTTGCCTGTGAATCTGGAGTTGGTGCCATGTGAAACCCGCATGTGGAGCATTTGTTTGTATTGGATGCTGACCAAGCTTCATTTCAGTTCTAGGCACACAAAGAGCACTAAGCATAGAGTGTGAAAACTGAGTTTCCTTGAGAGCTGCTTGGAAGCCTGATGGTGTGTGAAGTTAGTGAGCCAAATGGAATTGTTCTCCCACAAGAACCACTCAGCTGATCCTTCTTCAATATGCCCTTCACCAACATGCAGTGTTTCCTTGATTGAATTAGCTCTCACACCAATATTTGCGTCTAGAGCCTTTGCATTGAGGGCTATCTGAAACCGGCTGTGGCGCTGAAGTTGCCTGTGAATGTGGAGTTGGTGGCATGTGAAACCCGCATGTGGAGCATTCGTTTGTGTGGGATGCTCTACCAGGTTCTTTTCAGTCCTAGCCATACAAAGGGCACTAAGCATAGAGTGTGAAAACTGAGTTTCCTTTAGAGCTGCTTGGAAGCCTGATGGTGTGTGAAGTTAGTGAGCCAAATGGAGTTGTTCTCCCACAAGAACCACTCGGCTGATCCTTCTTCAATATGCCCTTCACCAACATGCAGTGTTTCCTTGATTGAATTAGCTCTCACACCAATATTGGCGTCTAGATCCTTTGCATTGAGGGCTATCTGAAAACGGCTGTGGCGCTGAAGTTGCCTGTGAATGTGGAGTTGGTGGCATGTGAAACCCGCATGTGGAGCATTCGTTTGTGTGTAATGCTCTACCAGGTTCATTTCAGTAATAGCCATAAAAGGGCACTAAGCATAGAGTGTGAAAACTGAGTTTCCTTGAGAGCTGCTTGGAAGCCTGATGGTGGGTGAAGTTAGTGAGCCAAATGGAGTTGTTCTCCCACAAGAACCACTCGGCTGATCCTTCTTCAATATGCCCTTCACCAACATGCAGTGTTTCCTTGATTGAATTAGCTCTCACACCAATATTTGCGTCTAGAGCCTTTGCATTGAGGGCTATCTGAAAACGGCTGTGGCGCTGAAGTTGCCTGTGAATGTGGAGTTGGTGGCATGTGAAACCCGCATGTGGAGCATTCGTTTGTGTGGGATGCTCTACCAGGTTCATTCCTAGAAAATGCACTCAAAGGGCACTAAGCATAGAGTGTGAAAACTGAGTTTCCTTGAGAGCTGCTTGGAAGCCTGATGGTGTGTGAAGTTAGTGAGCCAAATGGAGTTGTTCTCCCACAAGAACCACTCGGCTGATCCTTCTTCAATATGCCCTTCACCAACATGCAGTGTTTCCTTGATTGAATTAGCTCTCACACCAATATTTGCGTCTAGAGCCTTTGCTTTGAGGGCTATCTGAAAATGGCTGTGGCGCTGAAGTTGCCTGTGAATCTGGAGTTGGTGCCATGTGAAACCCGCATGTGGAGCATTTGTTTGTATTGGATGCTGACCAAGCTTCATTTCAGTTCTAGGCACACAAAGAGCACTAAGCATAGAGTGTGAAAACTGAGTTTCCTTGAGAGCTGCTTGGAAGCCTGATGGTGTGTGAAGTTAGTGAGCCAAATGGAGTTGTTCTCCCACAAGAACCACTTGGCTGATCCTTCTTCAATATGCCCTTCACCAACATGCAGTGTTTCCTTGATTGAATTAGCTCTCACACCAATATTGGCGTCTAGATCCTTTGCATTGAGGGCTATCTGAAAACGGCTGTGGCGCTGAAGTTGCCTGTGAATGTGGAGTTGGTGGCATGTGAAACCCGCATGTGGAGCATTCGTTTGTGTGGGATGCTCTACCAGGTTCATTCCTAGATAATGCACTCAAAGGGCACTAAGCATAGAGTGTGAAAACTGAGTTTCCTTGAGAGCTGCTTGGAAGCCTGATGGTGTGTGAAGTTAGTGAGCCAAATGGAGTTGTTCTCCCACAAGAACCACTCGGCTGATCCTTCTTCAGTATGCCCTTCACCAACATGCAGTGTTTCCTTGATTGAATTAGCTCTCACACCAATATTTGCGTCTAGAGCCTTTGCATTGAGGGCTATCTGAAAACGGCTGTGGCGCTGAAGTTGCCTGTGAATGTGGAGTTGGTGGCATGTGAAACCCGCATGTGGAGCATTCGTTTGTGTGGGATGCTCTACCAGGTTCATTTCAGTCCTAGCCATACAAAGGGCACTAAGCATAGAGTGTGAAAACTGAGTTTCCTTGAGAGCTGCTTGGAAGCCTGATGGTGTGTGAAGTTAGTGAGCCAAATGGAGTTGTTCTCCCACAAGAACCACTCAGCTGATCCTTCTTCAATATGCCCTTCACCAACATGCAGTGTTTCCTTGATTGAATTAGCTCTCACACCAATATTTGCGTCTAGAGCCTTTGCATTGAGGGCTATCTGAAAACAGCTGTGGCGCTGAAGTTGCCTGTGAATGTGGAGTTGGTGGCATGTGAAACCCGCATGTGGAGCATTCGTTTGTGTGGGATGCTCTACCAGGTTCATTCCTAGATAATGCACTCAAAGGGCACTAAGCATAGAGTGTGAAAACTGAGTTTCCTTGAGAGCTGCTTGGAAGCCTGATGGTGTGTGAAGTTAGTGAGCCAAATGGAGTTGTTCTCCCACAAGAACCACTCGGCTGATCCTTCTTCAATATGCCCTTCACCAACATGCAGTGTTTCCTTGATTGAATTAGCTCTCACACCAATATTTGCGTCTAGAGCCTTTGCATTGAGGGCTATCTGAAAACGGCTGTGGCGCTGAAGTTGCCTGTGAATGTGGAGTTGGTGGCATGTGAAACCCGCATGTGGAGCATTCGTTTGTGTGGGATGCTCTACCATGTTCATTCCTAGATAATGCACTCAAAGGGCACTAAGCATAGAGTGTGAAAACTGAGTTTCCTTGAGAGCTGCTTGGAAGCCTGATGGTGTGTGAAGTTAGTGAACCAAATGGAGTTGTTCTCTCACAAGAACCACTCGGCTGATCCTTCTTCAATATGCCCTTCACCAACATGCAGTGTTTCCTTGATTGAATTAGCTCTCACACCAATATTTGCGTCTAGAGCCTTTGCATTGAGGGCTATCTGAAAACGGCTGTGGCGCTGAAGTTGCCTGTGAATGTGGAGTTGGTGGCATGTGAAACCCGCAAGTGGAGCATTCGTACGTGTGGGATGCTCTACCATGTTCATTCCTAGATAATGCACTCAAAGGGCACTAAGCATAGAGTGTGAAAACTGAGTTTCCTTGAGAGCTGCTTGGAAGCCTGATGGTGTGTGAAGTTAGTGAGCCAAATGGAGTTGTTCTCCCACAACAACCACTCGGCTGATCCTTCTTCAATATGCCCTTCACCAACATGCAGTGTTTCCTTGATTGAATTAGCTCTCACACCAATATTTGCGTCTAGAGCCTTTGCTTTGAGGGCTATCTGAAAACGGCTGTGGCGCTGAAGTTGCCTGTGAATGTGGAGTTGGTGGCATGTGAAACCCGCATGTGGAGCATTCGTTTGTGTGGGATGCTCTACCAGGTTCATTCCTAGATAATGCACTCAAAGGGCACTAAGCATAGAGTGTGAAAACTGAGTTTCCTTGAGAACTGCTTGGAAGCCTGATGGTGTGTGAAGTTAGTGAGCCAAATGGAGTTGTTCTCCCACAAGAACCACTCGGCTGATCCTTCTTCAATATGCCCTTCACCAACATGCAGTGTTTCCTTGATTGAATTAGCTCTCACACCAATATTTGCGTCTAGAGCCTTTGCATTGAGGGCTATCTGAAACCGGCTGTGGCGCTGAAGTTGCCTGTGAATGTGGAGTTGGTGGCATGTGAAACCCGCATGTGGAGCATTCGTTTGTGTGGGATGCTCTACCAGGTTCATTCCTAGATAATGCACTCAAAGGGCACTAAGCATAGAGTGTGAAAAGTGAGTTTCCTTGAGAGCTGCTTGGAAGCCTGATGGTGTGTGAAGTTAGTGAGCCAAATGGAGTTGTTCTCCCACAAGAACCACTCGGCTGATCCTTCTTCAATATGCCCTTCACCAACATGCAGTGTTTCCTTGATTGAATTAGCTCTCACACCAATATTTGCGTCTAGAGCCTTTGCATTGAGGGCTATTTGAAAACGGCTGTGGCGCTGAAGTTGCCTGTGAATGTGGAGTTGGTGGCATGTGAAACCCGCATGTGGAGCATTCGTTTGTGTGGGATGCTCTACCAGGTTCATTCCTAGAAAATGCACTCAAAGGGCACTAAGCATAGAGTGTGAAAACTGAGTTTCCTTGAGAGCTGCTTGGAAGCCTGATGGTGTGTGAAGTTAGTGAGCCAAATGGAGTTGTTCTCCCACAAGAACCACTCGGCTGATCCTTCTTCAATATGCCCTTCACCAACATGCAGTGTTTCCTTGATTGAATTAGCTCTCACACCAATATTTGCGTCTAGAGCCTTTGCTTTGAGGGCTATCTGAAAATGGCTGTGGCGCTGAAGTTGCCTGTGAATCTGGAGTTGGTGCCATGTGAAACCCGCATGTGGAGCATTTGTTTGTATTGGATGCTGACCAAGCTTCATTTCAGTTCTAGGCACACAAAGAGCACTAAGCATAGAGTGTGAAAACTGAGTTTCCTTGAGAGCTGCTTGGAAGCCTGATGGTGTGTGAAGTTAGTGAGCCAAATGGAATTGTTCTCCCACAAGAACCACTCAGCTGATCCTTCTTCAATATGCCCTTCACCAACATGCAGTGTTTCCTTGATTGAATTAGCTCTCACACCAATATTTGCGTCTAGAGCCTTTGCATTGAGGGCTATCTGAAACCGGCTGTGGCGCTGAAGTTGCCTGTGAATGTGGAGTTGGTGGCATGTGAAACCCGCATGTGGAGCATTCGTTTGTGTGGGATGCTCTACCAGGTTCATTTCAGTCCTAGCCATACAAAGGGAACTAAGCATAGAGTGTGAAAACTGAGTTTCCTTTAGAGCTGCTTGGAAGCCTGATGGTGTGTGAAGTTAGTGAGCCAAATGGAGTTGTTCTCCCACAAGAACCACTCGGCTGATCCTTCTTCAATATGCCCTTCACCAACATGCAGTGTTTCCTTGATTGAATTAGCTCTCACACCAATATTGGCGTCTAGATCCTTTGCATTGAGGGCTATCTGAAAACGGCTGTGGCGCTGAAGTTGCCTGTGAATGTGGAGTTGGTGGCATGTGAAACCCGCATGTGGAGCATTCGTTTGTGTGGGATGCTCTACCAGGTTCATTCCTAGATAATGCACTCAAAGGGCACTAAGCATAGAGTGTGAAAACTGAGTTTCCTTGAGAGCTGCTTGGAAGCCTGATGGTGTGTGAAGTTAGTGAGCCAAATGGAGTTGTTCTCCCACAAGAACCACTCTGCTGATCCTTCTTCAGTATGCCCTTCACCAACATGCAGTGTTTCCTTGATTGAATTAGCTCTCACACCAATATTTGCGTCTAGAGCCTTTGCATTGAGGGCTATCTGAAAACGGCTGTGGCGCTGAAGTTGCCTGTGAATGTGGAGTTGGTGGCATGTGAAACCCGCATGTGGAGCATTCGTTTGTGTGGGATGCTCTACCAGGTTCATTTCAGTCCTAGCCATACAAAGGGCACTAAGCATAGATTGTGAAAACTGAGTTTTCTTTAGAGCTGCTTGGAAGCCTGATGGTGTGTGAAGTTAGTGAGCCAAATGGAGTTGTTCTCCCACAAGAACCACTTGGCTGATCCTTCTTCAATATGCCCTTCACCAACATGCAGTGTTTCCTTGATTGAATTAGCTCTCACACCAATATTTGCGTTTAGAGCCTTTGCATTGAGGGGTATCTGAAAACAGCTGTGGCGCTGAAGTTGCCTGTGAATGTGGAGTTGGTGGCATGTGAAACCCGCATGTGGAGCATTCGTTTGTGTGGGATGCTCTACCAGGTTCATTCCTAGATAATGCACTCAAAGGGCACTAAGCATAGAGTGTGAAAACTGAGTTTCCTTGAGAGCTGCTTGGAAGCCTGATGGTGTGTGAAGTTAGTGAGCCAAATGGAGTTGTTCTCCCACAAGAACCACTCTGCTGATCCTTCTTCAATATGCCCTTCACCAACATGCAGTGTTTCCTTGATTGAATTAGCTCTCACACCAATATTTGCGTCTAGAGCCTTTGCATTGAGGGCTCTCTGAAAACGGCTGTGGCGCTGAAGTTGCCTGTGAATGTGGAGTTGGTGGCATGTGAAACCCGCATGTGGAGCATTTGTTTGTGTGGGATGCTCTACCAGGTTCATTTCAGTCCTAGCCATACAAAGGGCACTAAGCATAGAGTGTGAAAACTGAGTTTCCTTGAGAGCTGCTTGGAAGCCTGATGGTGTGTGAAGTTAGTGAGCCAAACGGAGTTGTTCTCCCACAAGAACCACTCGGCTGATCCTTCTTCAATATGCCCTTCACCAACATGCAGTGTTTCCTTGATTGAATTAGCTCTCACACCAATATTTGCGTCTAGAGCCTTTGCATTGAGGGCTATCTGAAAACGGCTGTGGCGCTGAAGTTGCCTGTGAATGTGGAGTTGGTGGCATGTGAAACCCGCATGTGGAGCATTCGTTTGTGTGGGATGCTCTACCAGGTTCATTCCTAGATAATGCACTCAAAGGGCACTAAGCATAGAGTGTGAAAACTGAGTTTCCTTGAGAGCTGCTTGGAAGCCTGATGGTGTGTGAAGTTAGTGAGCCAAATGGAGTTGTTCTCCCACAAGAACCACTCGGCTGATCCTTCTTCAATATGCCCTTCACCAACATGCAGTGTTTCCTTGATTGAATTAGCTCTCACACCAATATTTGCGTCTAGAGCCTTTGCATTGAGGGCTATCTGAAAACGGCTGTGGCGCTGAAGTTGCCTGTGAATGTGGAGTTGGTGGCATGTGAAACCCGCATGTGGAGCATTCGTTTGTGTGGGATGCTCTACCATGTTCATTCCTAGATAATGCACTCAAAGGGCACTAAGCATAGAGTGTGAAAACTGAGTTTCCTTGAGAGCTGCTTGGAAGCCTGATGGTGTGTGAAGTTAGTGAACCAAATGGAGTTGTTCTCTCACAAGAACCACTCGGCTGATCCTTCTTCAATATGCCCTTCACCAACATGCAGTGTTTCCTTGATTGAATTAGCTCTCACACCAATATTTGCGTCTAGAGCCTTTGCATTGAGGGCTATCTGAAAACGGCTGTGGCGCTGAAGTTGCCTGTGAATGTGGAATTGGTGGCATGTGAAACCCGCATGTGGAGCATTCGTTTGTGTGGGATGCTCTACCAGGTTCATTTCAGTCCTAGCCATACAAAGGGCACTAAGCATAGAGTGTGAAAACTGAGTTTCCTTGAGAGCTGCTTGGAAGCCTGATGGTGTGTGAAGTTAGTGAGCCAAATGGAGTTGTTCTCCCACAAGAACCACTCGGCTGATCCTTCTTCAATATGCCCTTCACCAACATGCAGTGTTTCCTTGATTGAATTAGCTCTCACACCAATATTTGCGTCTAGAGCCTTTGCATTGAGGGCTATCTGAAAACGGCTGTGGCGCTGAAGTTGCTTGTGAATGTGGAGTTGGTGGCATGTGAAACCCGCATGTGGAGCATTTGTTTGTGTGGGATGCTCTACCAGGTTCATTCCTAGATAATGCACTCAAAGGGCACTAAGCATAGAGTGTGAAAACTGAGTTTCCTTGAGAGCTGCTTGGAAGCCTGATGGTGTGTGAAGTTAGTGAGCCAAATGGAGTTGTTCTCCCACAAGAACCACTCAGCTGATCCTTCTTCAATATGCCCTTCACCAACATGCAGTGTTTCCTTGATTGAATTAGCTCTCACACCAATATTTGCGTCTAGAGCCTTTGCATTGAGGGCTATCTGAAAACAGCTGTGGCGCTGAAGTTGCCTGTGAATGTGGAGTTGGTGGCATGTGAAACCCGCATGTGGAGCATTCGTTTGTGTGGGATGCTCTACCAGGTTCATTCCTAGATAATGCACTCAAAGGGCACTAAGCATAGAGTGTGAAAACTGAGTTTCCTTGAGAGCTGCTTGGAAGCCTGATGGTGTGTGAAGTTAGTGAGCCAAATGGAGTTGTTCTCCCACAAGAACCACTCAGCTGATCCTTCTTCAATATGCCCTTCACCAACATGCAGTGTTTCCTTGATTGAATTAGCTCTCACACCAATATTTGCGTCTAGAGCCTTTGCATTGAGGGCTATCTGAAAACAGCTGTGGCGCTGAAGTTGCCTGTGAATGTGGAGTTGGTGCCATGTGAAACCCGCATGTGGAGCATTCGTTTGTGTGGGATGCTCTACCAGGTTCATTCCTAGATAATGCACTCAAAGGGCACTAAGCATAGAGTGTGAAAACTGAGTTTCCTTGAGAGCTGCTTGGAAGCCTGATGGTGTGTGAAGTTAGTGAGCCAAATGGAGTTGTTCTCCCACAAGAACCACTCTGCTGATCCTTCTTCAATATGCCCTTCACCAACATGCAGTGTTTCCTTGATTGAATTAGCTCTCACACCAATATTTGCGTCTAGAGCCTTTGCATTGAGGGCTATCTGAAAACGGCTGTGGCGCTGAAGTTGCCTGTGAATGTGGAGTTGGTGGCATGTGAAACCCGCATGTGGAGCATTCGTTTGTGTGGGATGCTCTACCAGGTTCATTTCAGTCCTAGCCATACAAAGGGCACTAAGCATAGATTGTGAAAACTGAGTTTCCTTGAGAGCTGCTTGGAAGCCTGATGGTGTGTGAAGTTAGTGAGCCAAACGGAGTTGTTCTCCCACAAGAACCACTCGGCTGATCCTTCTTCAATATGCCCTTCACCAACATGCAATGTTTCCTTGATTGAATTAGCTCTCACACCAATATTTGCGTCTAGAGCCTTTGCATTGAGGGCTATCTGAAAACAGCTGTGGCGCTGAAGTTGCCTGTGAATGTGGAGTTGGTGGCATGTGAAACCCGCATGTGGAGCATTCGTTTGTGTGGGATGCTCTACCAGGTTCATTCCTAGATAATGCACTCAAAGGGCACTAAGCATAGAGTGTGAAAACTGAGTTTCCTTGAGAGCTGCTTGGAAGCCTGATGGTGTGTGAAGTTAGTGAGCCAAATGGAATTGTTCTCCCATAAGAACCACTCAGCTGATCCTTCTTCAATATGCCCTTCACCAACATGCAGTGTTTCCTTGATTGAATTAGCTCTCACACCAATATTTGCGTCTAGAGCCTTTGCATTGAGGGCTATCTGAAACCGGCTGTGGCGCTGAAGTTGCCTGTGAATGTGGAGTTGGTGGCATGTGAAACCCGCATGTGGAGCATTCGTTTGTGTGGGATGCTCTACCAGGTTCATTTCAGTCCTAGCCATACAAAGGGCACTAAGCATAGAGTGTGAAAACTGAGTTTCCTTGAGAGCTGCTTGGAAGCCTGATGGTGTGTGAAGTTAGTGAGCCAAATGGAGTTGTTCTCCCACAAGAACCACTCGGCTGATCCTTCTTCAATATGCCCTTCACCAACATGCAGTGTTTCCTTGATTGAATTAGCTCTCACACCAATATTGGCGTCTAGATCCTTTGCATTGAGGGCTATCTGAAAACGGCTGTGGCGCTGAAGTTGCCTGTGAATGTGGAGTTGGTGGCATGTGAAACCCGCATGTGGAGCATTCGTTTGTGTGGGATGCTCTACCAGGTTCATTCCTAGATAATGCACTCAAAGGGCACTAAGCATAGAGTGTGAAAACTGAGTTTCCTTGAGAGCTGCTTGGAAGCCTGATGGTGTGTGAAGTTAGTGAGCCAAATGGAGTTGTTCTCCCACAAGAACCACTCGGCTGATCCTTCTTCAGTATGCCCTTCACCAACATGCAGTGTTTCCTTGATTGAATTAGCTCTCACACCAATATTTGCGTCTAGAGCCTTTGCATTGAGGGCTATCTGAAAACGGCTGTGGCGCTGAAGTTGCCTGTGAATGTGGAGTTGGTGGCATGTGAAACCCGCATGTGGAGCATTCGTTTGTGTGGGATGCTCTACCAGGTTCATTTCAGTCCTAGCCATACAAAGGGCACTAAGCATAGAGTGTGAAAACTGAGTTTCCTTTAGAGCTGCTTGGAAGCCTGATGGTGTGTGAAGTTAGTGAGCCAAATGGAGTTGTTCTCCCACAAGAACCACTCAGCTGATCCTTCTTCAATATGCCCTTCACCAACATGCAGTGTTTCCTTGATTGAATTAGCTCTCACACCAATATTTGCGTCTAGAGCCTTTGCATTGAGGGCTATCTGAAAACAGCTGTGGCGCTGAAGTTGCCTGTGAATGTGGAGTTGGTGGCATGTGAAACCCGCATGTGGAGCATTCGTTTGTGTGGGATGCTCTACCAGGTTCATTCCTAGATAATGCACTCAAAGGGCACTAAGCATAGAGTGTGAAAACTGAGTTTCCTTGAGAGCTGCTTGGAAGCCTGATGGTGTGTGAAGTTAGTGAGCCAAATGGAGTTGTTCTCCCACAAGAACCACTCGGCTGATCCTTCTTCAATATGCCCTTCACCAACATGCAGTGTTTCCTTGATTGAATTAGCTCTCACACCAATATTTGCGTCTAGAGCCTTTGCATTGAGGGCTATCTGAAAACAGCTGTGGCGCTGAAGTTGCCTGTGAATGTGGAGTTGGTGGCATGTGAAACCCGCATGTGGAGCATTCGTTTGTGTGGGATGCTCTACCAGGTTCATTCCTAGATAATGCACTCAAAGGGCACTAAGCATAGAGTGTGAAAACTGAGTTTCCTTGAGAGCTGCTTGGAAGCCTGATGGTGTGTGAAGTTAGTGAGCCAAATGGAGTTGTTGTCCCACAAGAACCACTCAGCTGATCCTTCTTCAATATGCCCTTCACCAACATGCAGTGTTTCCTTGATTGAATTAGCTCTCACACCAATATTTGCGTCTAGAGCCTTTGCATTGAGGGCTATCTGAAAACGGCTGTGGCGCTGAAGTTGCCTGTGAATGTGGAGTTGGTGGCATGTGAAACCCGCATGTGGAGCATTCGTTTGTGTGGGATGCTCTACCAGGTTCATTTCAGTCATAGCCATACAAAGGGCACTAAGCATAGAGTGTGAAAACTGAGTTTCCACGAGAGCTGCTTGGAAGCCTGATGGTGTGTGAAGTTAGTGAGCCAAATGGAGTTGTTCTCCCACAAGAACCACTCGGCTGATCCTTCTTCAATATGCCCTTCACCAACATGCAGTGTTTCCTTGATTGAATTAGCTCTCACACCAATATTTGCGTCTAGAGCCTTTGCATTGAGGGCTATCTGAAAACGGCTGTGGCGCTGAAGTTGCCTGTGAATGTGGAGTTGGTGGCATGTGAAACCCGCATGTGGAGCATTCGTTTGTGTGGGATGCTCTACCAGGTTCATTTCAGTCCTAGCCATACAAAGGGCACTAAGCATAGAGTGTGAAACCTGAGTTTCCTTGAGAGCTGCTTGGAAGCCTGATGGTGTGTGAAGTTAGTGAGCCAAATGGAGTTGTTCTCACACAAGAACCACTCGGCTGATCCTTCTTCAATATGCCCTTCACCAACATGCAATGTTTCCTTGATTGAATTAGCTCTCACACCAATATTTGCGTCTAGAGCCTTTGCATTGAGGGCTATCTGAAAACGGCTGTGGCGCTGAAGTTGCCTGTGAATGTGGAGTTGGTGGCATGTGAAACCCGCATGTGGAGCATTCGTTTGTGTGGGATGCTCTACCAGGTTCATTCCTAGATAATGCACTCCAAGGGCACTAAGCATAGAGTGTGAAAACTGAGTTTCCTTGAGAGCTGCTTGGAAGCCTGATGGTGTGTGAAGTTAGTGAGCCAAATGGAATTGTTCTCCCACAAGAACCACTCAGCTGATCCTTCTTCAATATGCCCTTCACCAACATGCAGTGTTTCCTTGATTGAATTAGCTCTCACACCAATATTTGCGTCTAGAGCCTTTGCATTGAGGGCTATCTGAAACCGGCTGTGGCGCTGAAGTTGCCTGTGAATGTGGAGTTGGTGGCATGTGAAACCCGCATAGGGAGCATTCGTTTGTGTGGGATGCTCTACCAGGTTCATTTCAGTCCTAGCCATACAAAGGGAACTAAGCATAGAGTGTGAAAACTGAGTTTCCTTGAGAGCTGCTTGGAAGCCTGATGGTGTGTGAAGTTAGTGAGCCAAATGGAGTTGTTCTCCCACAAGAACCACTCGGCTGATCCTTCTTCAATATGCCCTTCACCAACATGCAGTGTTTCCTTGATTGAATTAGCTCTCACACAAATATTGGCGTCTAGATCCTTTGCATTGAGGGCTATCTGAAAACGGCTGTGGCGCTGAAGTTGCCTGTGAATGTGGAGTTGGTGGCATGTGAAACCCGCATGTGGAGCATTCGTTTGTGTGGGATGCTCTACCAGGTTCATTCCTAGATAATGCACTCAAAGGGCACTAAGCATAGAGTGTGAAAACTGAGTTTCCTTGAGAGCTGCTTGGAAGCCTGATGGTGTGTGAAGTTAGTGAGCCAAATGGAGTTGTTCTCCCACAAGAACCACTCTGCTGATCCTTGTTCAATATGCCCTTCACCAACATGCTGTGTTTCCTTGTTTGAATTAGCTCTCACACCAATATTTGCGTCTAGAGCCTTTGCATTGAGGGCTATCTGAAAACGGTTGTGGCGCTGAAGTTGCCTGTGAATGTGGAGTTGGTGGCATGTGAAACCCGCATGTGGAGCATTCGTTTGTGTGGGATGCTCTACCAGGTTCATTTCAGTCCTAGCCATACAAAGGGCACTAAGCATAGAGTGTGAAAACTGAGTTTCCTTTAGAGCTGCTTGGAAGCCTGATGGTGTGTGAAGTTAGTGAGCCAAATGGAGTTGTTCTCCCACAAGAACCACTCAGCTGATCCTTCTTCAATATGCCCTTCACCAACATGCAGTGTTTCCTTGATTGAATTAGCTCTCACACCAATATTTCCGTCTAGAGCCTTTGCATTGAGGGGTATCTGAAAACAGCTGTGGCGCTGAAGTTGCCTGTGAATGTGGAGTTGGTGGCATGTGAAACCCGCATGTGGAGCATTCGTTTGTGTGGGATGCTCTACCAGGTTCATTCCTAGATAATGCACTGAAAGGGCACTAAGCATAGAGTGTGAAAACTGAGTTTCCTTGAGAGCTGCTTGGAAGCCTGATGGTGTGTGAAGTTAGTGAGCCAAATGGAGTTGTTTTACCACAAGAACCACTCGTCTAATCCTTCTTCAATATGCCCTTCACCAACATGCAGTGTTTCCTTGATTGAATTAGCTCTCACACCAATATTTGCGTCTAGAGCCTTTGCATTGAGGGCTATCTGAAAACAGCTGTGGCGCTGAAGTTGCCTGTGAATGTGGAGTTGGTGGCATGTGAAACCCGCATGTGGAGCATTCGTTTGTGTGGGATGCTCTACCAGGTTCATTCCTAGATAATGCACTCAAAGGGCACTAAGCATAGAGTGTGAAAACTGAGTTTCCTTGAGAGCTGCTTGGAAGCCTGATGGTGTGTGAAGTTAGTGAGCCAAATGGAATTGTTCTCCCACAAGAACCACTCAGCTGATCCTTCTTCAATATGCCCTTCACCAACATGCAGTGTTTCCTTGATTGAATTAGCTCTCACACCAATATTTGCGTCTAGAGCCTTTGCATTGAGGGCTATCTGAAACCGGCTGTGGCGCTGAAGTTGCCTGTGAATCTGGAGTTGGTGGCATGTGAAACCCGCATGTGGAGCATTCGTTTGTGTGGGATGCTCTACCAGGTTCATTTCAGTCCTAGCCATACAAAGGGAACTAAGCATAGAGTGTGAAAACTGAGTTTCCTTGAGAGCTGCTTGGAAGCCTGATGGTGTGTGAAGTTAGTGAGCCAAATGGAGTTGTTCTCCCACAAGAACCACTCGGCTGATCCTTCTTCAATATGCCCTTCACCAACATGCAGTGTTTCCTTGATTGAATTAGCTCTCACACCAATATTGGCGTCTAGATCCTTTGCATTGAGGGCTATCTGAAAACGGCTGTGGCGCTGAAGTTGCCTGTGAATGTGGAGTTGGTGGCATGTGAAACCCGCATGTGGAGCATTCGTTTGTGTGGGATGCTCTACCAGGTTCATTCCTAGATAATGCACTCAAAGGGCACTAAGCATAGAGTGTGAAAACTGAGTTTCCTTGAGAGCTGCTTGGAAGCCTGATGGTGTGTGAAGTTAGTGAGCCAAATGGAGTTGTTCTCCCACAAGAACCACTCTGCTGATCCTTCTTCAATATGCCCTTCACCAACATGCAGTGTTTCCTTGTTTGAATTAGCTCTCACACCAATATTTGCGTCTAGAGCCTTTGCATTGAGGGCTATCTGAAAACGGCTGTGGCGCTGAAGTTGCCTGTGAATGTGGAGTTGGTGGCATGTGAAACCCGCATGTGGAGCATTCGTTTGTGTGGGATGCTCTACCAGGTTCATTTCAGTCCTAGCCATACAAAGGGCACTAAGCATAGAGTGTGAAAACTGAGTTTCCTTGAGAGCTGCTTGGAAGCCTGATGGTGTGTGAAGTTAGTGAGCCAAATGGAGTTGTTCTCCCACAAAAACCACTGAGCTGATCCTTCTTCAATATGCCCTTCACCAACATGCAGTGTTTCCTTGATTGAATTAGCTCTCACACCAATATTTGCGTCTAGAGCCTTTGCATTGAGGGCTATCTGAAAACAGCTGTGGCGCTGAAGTTGCCTGTGAATGTGGAGTTGGTGGCATGTGAAACCCGCATGTGGAGCATTCGTTTGTGTGGGATGCTCTACCAGGTTCATTCCTAGATAATGCACTGAAAGGGCACTAAGCATAGAGTGTGAAAACTGAGTTTCCTTGAGAGCTGCTTGGAAGCCTGATGGTGTGTGAAGTTAGTGAGCCAAATGGAGTTGTTCTCCCACAAGAACCACTCGTCTAATCCTTCTTCAATATGCCCTTCACCAACATGCAGTGTTTCCTTGATTGAATTAGCTCTCACACCAATATTTGCGTCTAGAGCCTTTGCATTGAGGGCTATCTGAAAACAGCTGTGGCGCTGAAGTTGCCTGTGAATGTGGAGTTGGTGGCATGTGAAACCCGCATGTGGAGCATTCGTTTGTGTGGGATGCTCTACCAGGTTCATTCCTAGATAATGCACTCAAAGGGCACTAAGCATAGAGTGTGAAAACTGAGTTTCCTTGAGAGCTGCTTGGAAGCCTGATGGTGTGTGAAGTTAGTGAGCCAAATGGAGTTGTTGTCCCACAAGAACCACTCAGCTGATCCTTCTTCAATATGCCCTTCACCAACATGCAGTGTTTCCTTGATTGAATTAGCTCTCACACCAATATTTGCGTCTAGAGCCTTTGCATTGAGGGCTATCTGAAAACGGCTGTGGCGCTGAAGTTGCCTGTGAATGTGGAGTTGGTGGCATGTGAAACCCGCATGTGGAGCATTCGTTTGTGTGGGATGCTCTACCAGGTTCATTTCAGTCCTAGCCATACAAAGGGCACTAAGCATGGAGCGTGAAAACTGAGTTTCCACGAGACCTGCTTGGAAGCCTGATGGTGTGTGAAGTTAGTGAGCCAAATGGAGTTGTTCTCCCACAAGAACCACTCGGCTGATCCTTCTTCAATATGCCCTTCACCAACATGCAGTGTTTCCTTGATTCAATTAGCTCTCACACCAATATTTGCGTCTAGAGCCTTTGCATTGAGGGCTATCTGAAAACGGCTGTGGCGCTGAAGTTGCCTGTGAATGTGGAGTTGGTGGCATGTGAAACCCGCATGTGGAGCATTCGTTTGTGTGGGATGCTCTACCAGGTTCATTTCAGTCCTAGCCATACAAAGGGCACTAAGCATAGAGTGTGAAACCTGAGTTTCCTTGAGAGCTGCTTGGAAGCCTGATGGTGTGTGAAGTTAGTGAGCCAAACGGAGTTGTTCTCACACAAGAACCACTCGGCTGATCCTTCTTCAATATGCCCTTCACCAACATGCAGTGTTTCCTTGATTGAATTAGCTCTCACACCAATATTTGCGTCTAGAGCCTTTGCATTGAGGGCTATCTGAAAATGGCTGTGGCGCTGAAGTTGCCTGTGAATGTGGAGTTGGTGGCATGTGAAACCCGCATGTGGAGCATTCGTTTGTGTGGGATGCTCTACCAGGTTCATTCCTAGATAATGCACTCAAAGGGCACTAAGCATAGAGTGTGAAAACTGAGTTTCCTTGAGAGCTGCTTGGAAGCCTGATGGTGTGTGAAGTTAGTGAGCCAAATGGAGTTGTTCTACCACAAGAACCACTCGTCTAATCCTTCTTCAATATGCCCTTCACCAACATGCAGTGTTTCCTTGATTGAATTAGCTCTCACACCAATATTTGCGTCTAGAGCCTTTGCATTGAGGGCTATCTGAAAACAGCTGTGGCGCTGAAGTTGCCTGTGAATGTGGAGTTGGTGGCATGTGAAACCCGCATGTGGAGCATTCGTTTGTGTGGGATGCTCTACCAGGTTCATTCCTAGATAATGCACTCAAAGGGCACTAAGCATAGAGTGTGAAAACTGAGTTTCCTTGAGAGCTGCTTGGAAGCCTGATGGTGTGTGAAGTTAGTGAGCCAAATGGAGTTGTTGTCCCACAAGAACCACTCAGCTGATCCTTCTTTAATATGCCCTTCACCAACATGCAGTGTTTCCTTGATTGAATTAGCTCTCACACCAATATTTGCGTCTAGAGCCTTTGCATTGAGGGCTATCTGAAAACGGCTGTGGCGCTGAAGTTGCCTGTGAATGTGGAGTTGGTGGCATGTGAAACCCGCATGTGGAGCATTCGTACGTGTGGGATGCTCTACCAGGTTCATTTCAGTCCTAGCCATACAAAGGGCACTAAGCATAGAGCGTGAAAACTGAGTTTCCACGAGACCTGCTTGGAAGCCTGCTGGTGTGTGAAGTTAGTGAGCCAAATGGAGTTGTTCTCCCACAAGAACCACTCGGCTGATCCTTCTTCAATATGCCCTTCACCAACATGCAGTGTTTCCTTGATTCAATTAGCTCTCACACCAATATTTGCGTCTAGAGCCTTTGCATTGAGGGCTATCTGAAAACGGCTGTGGCGCTGAAGTTGCCTGTGAATGTGGAGTTGGTGGCATGTGAAACCCGCATGTGGAGCATTCGTTTGTGTGGGATGCTCTACCAGGTTCATTTCAGTCCTAGCCATACAAAGGGCACTAAGCATAGAGTGTGAAACCTGAGTTTCCTTGAGAGCTGCTTGGAAGCCTGATGGTGTGTGAAGTTAGTGAGCCAAACGGAGTTGTTCTCACACAAGAACCACTCGGCTGATCCTTCTTCAATATGCCCTTCACCAACATGCAGTGTTTCCTTGATTGAATTAGCTCTCACACCAATATTTGCGTCTAGAGCCTTTGCATTGAGGGCTATCTGAAAATGGCTGTGGCGCTGAAGTTGCCTGTGAATGTGGAGTTGGTGGCATGTGAAACCCGCATGTGGAGCATTCGTTTGTGTGGGATGCTCTACCAGGTTCATTCCTAGATAATGCACTCAAAGGGCACTAAGCATAGAGCGTGAAAACTGAGTTTCCTTGAGAGCTGCTTGGAAGCCTGATGGTGTGTGAAGTTAGTGAGCCAAATGGAGTTGTTCTCCCACAAGAACCACTCTGCTGATCCTTCTTCAATATGCCCTTCACCAACATGCAGTGTTTCCTTGATTGAATTAGCTCTCACACCAATATTTGCGTCTAGAGCCTTTGCATTGAGGGCTATCTGAAAACGGCTGTGGCGCTGAAGTTGCCTGTGAATGTGGAGTTGGTGGCATGTGAAACCCGCATGTGGAGCATTCGTTTGTGTGGGATGCTCTACCAGGTTCATTTCAGTCCTAGCCATACAAAGGGCACTAAGCATAGAGTGTGAAAACTGAGTTTTCTTTAGAGCTGCTTGGAAGCCTGATGGTGTGTGAAGTTAGTGAGCCAAATGGAGTTGTTCTCCCACAAGAACCACTCAGCTGATCCTTCTTCAATATGCCCTTCACCAACATGCAGTGTTTCCTTGATTGAATTAGCTCTCACACCAATATTTGCGTCTAGAGCCTTTGCATTGAGGGCTATCTGAAAATGGCTGTGGCGCTGAAGTTGCCTGTGAATGTGGAGTTGGTGGCATGTGAAACCCGCATGTGGAGCATTCGTTTGTGTGGGATGCTCTACCAGGTTCATTCCTAGATAATGCACTCAAAGGGCACTAAGCATAGAGTGTGAAAACTGAGTTTCCTTGAGAGCTGCTTGGAAGCCTGATGGTGTGTGAAGTTAGTGAGCCAAATGGAGTTGTTCTCCCACAAGAACCACTCGGCTGATCCTTCTTCAATATGCCCTTCACCAACATGCAGTGTTTCCTTGATTGAATTAGCTCTCACACCAATATTTGCGTCTAGAGCCTTTGCATTGAGGGCTATCTGAAAACGGCTGTGGCGCTGAAGTTGCCTGTGAATGTGGAGTTGGTGGCATGTGAAACCCGCATGTGGAGCATTCGTACGTGTGGGATGCTCTACCAGGTTCATTTCAGTCCTAGCCATACAAAGGGCACTAAGCATAGAGCGTGAAAACTGAGTTTCCACGAGACCTGCTTGGAAGCCTGCTGGTGTGTGAAGTTAGTGAGCCAAATGGAGTTGTTCTCCCACAAGAACCACTCGGCTGATCCTTCTTCAATATGCCCTTCACCAACATGCAGTGTTTCCTTGATTCAATTAGCTCTCACACCAATATTTGCGTCTAGAGCCTTTGCATTGAGGGCTATCTGAAAACGGCTGTGGCGCTGAAGTTGCCTGTGAATGTGGAGTTGGTGGCATGTGAAACCCGCATGTGGAGCATTCGTTTGTGTGGGATGCTCTACCAGGTTCATTTCAGTCCTAGCCATACAAAGGGCACTAAGCATAGAGTGTGAAACCTGAGTTTCCTTGAGAGCTGCTTGGAAGCCTGATGGTGTGTGAAGTTAGTGAGCCAAACGGAGTTGTTCTCACACAAGAACCACTCGGCTGATCCTTCTTCAATATGCCCTTCACCAACATGCAGTGTTTCCTTGATTGAATTAGCTCTCACACCAATATTTGCGTCTAGAGCCTTTGCATTGAGGGCTATCTGAAAATGGCTGTGGCGCTGAAGTTGCCTGTGAATGTGGAGTTGGTGGCATGTGAAACCCGCATGTGGAGCATTCGTTTGTGTGGGATGCTCTACCAGGTTCATTCCTAGATAATGCACTCAAAGGGCACTAAGCATAGAGCGTGAAAACTGAGTTTCCTTGAGAGCTGCTTGGAAGCCTGATGGTGTGTGAAGTTAGTGAGCCAAATGGAGTTGTTCTCCCACAAGAACCACTCTGCTGATCCTTCTTCAATATGCCCTTCACCAACATGCAGTGTTTCCTTGATTGAATTAGCTCTCACACCAATATTTGCGTCTAGAGCCTTTGCATTGAGGGCTATCTGAAAACGGCTGTGGCGCTGAAGTTGCCTGTGAATGTGGAGTTGGTGGCATGTGAAACCCGCATGTGGAGCATTCGTTTGTGTGGGATGCTCTACCAGGTTCATTTCAGTCCTAGCCATACAAAGGGCACTAAGCATAGAGTGTGAAAACTGAGTTTTCTTTAGAGCTGCTTGGAAGCCTGATGGTGTGTGAAGTTAGTGAGCCAAATGGAGTTGTTCTCCCACAAGAACCACTCAGCTGATCCTTCTTCAATATGCCCTTCACCAACATGCAGTGTTTCCTTGATTGAATTAGCTCTCACACCAATATTTGCGTCTAGAGCCTTTGCATTGAGGGCTATCTGAAAATGGCTGTGGCGCTGAAGTTGCCTGTGAATGTGGAGTTGGTGGCATGTGAAACCCGCATGTGGAGCATTCGTTTGTGTGGGATGCTCTACCAGGTTCATTCCTAGATAATGCACTCAAAGGGCACTAAGCATAGAGTGTGAAAACTGAGTTTCCTTGAGAGCTGCTTGGAAGCCTGATGGTGTGTGAAGTTAGTGAGCCAAATGGAGTTGTTCTCCCACAAGAACCACTCGGCTGATCCTTCTTCAATATGCCCTTCACCAACATGCAGTGTTTCCTTGATTGAATTAGCTCTCACACCAATATTTGTGTCTAGAGCCTTTGCATTGAGGGCTATCTGAAAACGGCTGTGGCGCTGAAGTTGCCTGTGAATGTGGAGTTGGTGGCATGTGAAACCCGCATGTGGAGCATTCGTTTGTGTGGGATGCTCTACCAGGTTCATTTCAGTCCTAGCCATACAAACGGCACTAAGCATAGAGTGTGAAAACTGAGTTTCCTTGAGAGCTGCTTGGAAGCCTGATGGTGTGTGAAGTTAGTGAGCCAAATGGAGTTCTTCTCCCACAAGAACCACTCGGCTGATCCTTCTTCAATATGCCCTTCACCAACATGCAGTGTTTCCTTGATTGAATTAGCTCTCACACCAATATTTGCGTCTAGAGCCTTTGCATTGAGGGCTATCTGAAAACAGCTGTGGCGCTGAAGTTGCCTGTGAATGTGGAGTTGGTGGCATGTGAAACCCGCATGTGGAGCATTCGTTTGTGTGGGATGCTCTACCAGGTTCATTCCTAGATAATGCACTCAAAGGGCACTAAGCATAGAGTGTGAAAACTGAGTTTCCTTGAGAGCTGCTTGGAAGCCTGATGGTGTGTGAAGTTAGTGAGCCAAATGGAGTTGTTGTCCCACAAGAACCACTCAGCTGATCCTTCTTCAATATGCCCTTCACCAACATGCAGTGTTTCCTTGATTGAATTAGCTCTCACACCAATATTTGCGTCTAGAGCCTTTGCATTGTGGGCTATCTGAAAACGGCTGTGGCGCTGAAGTTGCCTGTGAATGTGGAGTTGGTGGCATGTGAAACCCGCATGTGGAGCATTCGTTTGTGTGGGATGCTCTACCAGGTTCATTTCAGTCCTAGCCATACAAAGGGCACTAAGCATAGAGTGTGAAAACTGAGTTTCCACGAGAGCTGCTTGGAAGCCTGATGGTGTGTGAAGTTAGTGAGCCAAATGGAGTTGTTCTCCCACAAGAACCACTCGGCTGATCCTTCTTCAATATGCCCTTCACCAACATGCAGTGTTTCCTTGATTGAATTAGCTCTCACACCAATATTTGCGTCTAGAGCCTTTGCATTGAGGGCTATCTGAAAACGGCTGTGGCGCTGAAGTTGCCTGTGAATGTGGAGTTGGTGGCATGTGAAACCCGCATGTGGAGCATTCGTTTGTGTGGGATGCTCTACCAGGTTCATTTCAGTCCTAGCCATACAAAGGGCACTAAGCATAGAGTGTGAAACCTGAGTTTCCTTGAGAGCTGCTTGGAAGCCTGATGGTGTGTGAAGTTAGTGAGCCAAACGGAGTTGTTCTCACACAAGAACCACTCGGCTGATCCTTCTTCAATATGCCCTTCACCAACATGCAATGTTTCCTTGATTGAATTAGCTCTCACACCAATATTTGCGTCTAGAGCCTTTGCATTGAGGGCTATCTGAAAACGGCTGTGGCGCTGAAGTTGCCTGTGAATGTGGAGTTGGTGGCATGTGAAACCCGCATGTGGAGCATTCGTTTGTGTGGGATGCTCTACCAGGTTCATTCCTAGATAATGCACTCAAAGGGCACTAAGCATAGAGTGTGAAAACTGAGTTTCCTTGAGAGCTGCTTGGAAGCCTGATGGTGTGTGAAGTTAGTGAGCCAAATGGAATTGTTCTCCCACAAGAACCACTCGGCTGATCCTTCTTCAATATGCCCTTCACCAACATGCAGTGTTTCCTTGATTGAATTAGCTCTCACACCAATATTTGCGTCTAGAGCCTTTGCATTGAGGGCTATCTGAAACCGGCTGTGGCGCTGAAGTTGCCTGTGAATGTGGAGTTGGTGGCATGTGAAACCCGCATGTGGAGCATTCGTTTGTGTGGGATGCTCTACCAGGTTCATTTCAGTCCTAGCCATACAAAGGGAACTAAGCATAGAGTGTGAAAACTGAGTTTCCTTGAGAGCTGCTTGGAAGCCTGATGGTGTGTGAAGTTAGTGAGCCAAATGGAGTTGTTCTCCCACAAGAACCACTCGGCTGATCCTTCTTCAATATGCCCTTCACCAACATGCAGTGTTTCCTTGATTGAATTAGCTCTCACACCAATATTGGCGTCTAGATCCTTTGCATTGAGGGCTATCTGAAAACGGCTGTGGCGCTGAAGTTGCCTGTGAATGTGGAGTTGGTGGCATGTGAAACCCCCATGTGGAGCATTCGTTTGTGTGGGATGCTCTACCAGGTTCATTCCTAGATAATGCACTCAAAGGGCACTAAGCATAGAGTGTGAAAACTGAGTTTCCTTGAGAGCTGCTTGGAAGCCTAATGGTGTGTGAAGTTAGTGAGCCAAATGGAGTTGTTCTCCCACAAGAACCACTCTGCTGATCCTTCTTCAATATGCCCTTCACCAACATGCAGTGTTTCCTTGTTTGAATTAGCTCTCACACCAATATTTGCGTCTAGAGCCTTTGCATTGAGGGCTATCTGAAAACGGCTGTGGCGCTGAAGTTGCCTGTGAATGTGGAGTTGGTGGCATGTGAAACCCGCATGTGGAGCATTCGTTTGTGTGGGATGCTCTACCAGGTTCATTTCAGTCCTAGCCATACAAAGGGCACTAAGCATAGAGTGTGAAAACTGAGTTTCCTTTAGAGCTGCTTGGAAGCCTGATGGTGTGTGAAGTTAGTGAGCCAAATGGAGTTGTTCTCCCACAAGAACCACTCAGCTGATCCTTCTTCAATATGCCCTTCACCAACATGCAATGTTTCCTTGATTGAATTAGCTCTCACACCAATATTTGCGTCTAGAGCCTTTGCATTGAGGGGTATCTGAAAACAGCTGTGGCGCTGAAGTTGCCTGTGAATGTGGAGTTGGTGGCATGTGAAACCCGCATGTGGAGCATTCGTTTGTGTGGGATGCTCTACCAGGTTCATTCCTAGATAATGCACTGAAAGGGCACTAAGCATAGAGTGTGAAAACTGAGTTTCCTTGAGAGCTGCTTGGAAGCCTGATGGTGTGTGAAGTTAGTGAGCCAAATGGAGTTGTTCTACCACAAGAACCACTCGTCTAAACCTTCTTCAATATGCCCTTCACCAACATGCAGTGTTTCCTTGATTGAATTAGCTCTCACACCAATATTTGCGTCTAGAGCCTTTGCATTGAGGGCTATCTGAAAACAGCTGTGGCGCTGAAGTTGCCTGTGAATGTGGAGTTGGTGGCATGTGAAACCCGCATGTGGAGCATTCGTTTGTGTGGGATGCTCTACCAGGTTCATTCCTAGATAATGCACTCAAAGGGCACTAAGCATAGAGTGTGAAACCTGAGTTTCCTTGAGAGCTGCTTGGAAGCCTGATGGTGTGTGAAGTTAGTGAGCCAAACGGAGTTGTTCTCACACAAGAACCACTCGGCTGATCCTTTTCAATATGCCCTTCACCAACATGCAATGTTTCCTTAATTGAATTAGCTCTCACACCAATATTTGCGTCTAGAGCCTTTGCATTGAGGGCTATCTGAAACCGGCTGTGGCGCTGAAGTTGCCTGTGAATGTGGAGTTGGTGGCATGTGAAACCCGCATGTGGAGCATTCGTTTGTGTGGGATGCTCTACCAGGTTCATTCCTAGATAATGCACTCAAAGGGCACTAAGCATAGAGTGTGAAAACTGAGTTTCCTTGAGAGCTGCTTGGAAGCCTGATGGTGTGTGAAGTTAGTGAGCCAAATGGAGTTGTTCTCCCACAAGAACCACTCGGCTGATCCTTCTTCAATATGCCCTTCACCAACATGCAGTGTTTCCTTGATTGAATTAGCTCTCACACCAATATTTGTGTCTAGAGCCTTTGCATTGAGGGCTATCTGAAAACGGCTGTGGCGCTGAAGTTGCCTGTGAATGTGGAGTTGGTGGCATGTGAAACCCGCATGTGGAGCATTCGTTTGTGTGGGATGCTCTACCAGGTTCATTTCAGTCCTAGCCATACAAAGGGCACTAAGCATAGAGTGTGAAAACTGAGTTTCCTTGAGAGCTGCTTGGAAGCCTGATGGTGTGTGAAGTTAGTGAGCCAAATGGAGTTGTTCTCCCACAAGAACCACTCGGCTGATCCTTCTTCAATATGCCCTTCACCAACATGCAGTGTTTCCTTGATTGAATTAGCTCTCACACCAATATTTGCGTCTAGAGCCTTTGCATTGAGGGCTATCTGAAAACAGCTGTGGCGCTGAAGTTGCCTGTGAATGTGGAGTTGGTGGCATGTGAAACCCGCATGTGGAGCATTCGTTTGTGTGGGATGCTCTACCAGGTTCATTCCTAGATAATGCACTCAAAGGGCACTAAGCATAGAGTGTGAAACCTGAGTTTCCTTGAGAGCTGCTTGGAAGCCTGATGGTGTGTGAAGTTAGTGAGCCAAATGGAGTTGTTCTCCCACAAGAACCACTCGGCTGATCCTTCTTCAATATGCCCTTCACCAACATGCAGTGTTTCCTTGATTGAATTAGCTCTCACACCAATATTTGCGTCTAGAGCCTTTGCATTGAGGGCTATCTGAAAACGGCTGTGGCGCTGAAGTTGCCTGTGAATGTGGAGTTGGTGGCATGTGAAACCCGCATGTGGAGCATTTGTTTGTGTGGGATGCTCTACCAGGTTCATTTCAGTCCTAGCCATACAAAGGGCACTAAGCATAGAGTGTGAAACCTGAGTTTCCTTGAGAGCTGCTTGGAAGCCTGATGGTGTGTGAAGTTAGTGAGCCAAACGGAGTTGTTCTCACACAAGAACCACTCGGCTGATCCTTCTTCAATATGCCCTTCACCAACATGCAATGTTTCCTTGATTGAATTAGCTCTCACACCAATATTTGCGTCTAGAGCCTTTGCATTGAGGGCTATCTGAAAATGGCTGTGGCGCTGAAGTTGCCTGTGAATGTGGAGTTGGTGGCATGTGAAACCCGCATGTGGAGCATTCGTTTGTGTGGGATGCTCTACCAGGTTCATTCCTAGATAATGCACTCAAAGGGCACTAAGCATAGAGTGTGAAAACTGAGTTTCCTTGAGAGCTGCTTGGAAGCCTGATGGTGTGTGAAGTTAGTGAGCCTAATAGAGTTGTTCTCCCACAAGAACCACTCTGCTGATCCTTCTTCAATATGCCCTTCACCAACATGCAGTGTTTCCTTGATTGAATTAGCTCTCACACCAATATTTGCGTCTAGAGCCTTTGCATTGAGGGCTATCTGAAAACGGCTGTGGCGCTGAAGTTGCCTGTGAATGTGGAGTTGGTGGCATGTGAAACCCGCATGTGGAGCATTCGTTTGTGTGGGATGCTCTACCAGGTTCATTTCATTCCTAGCCATACAAAGGGCACTAAGCATAGAGCGTGAAAACTGAGTTTCCTTGAGAGCTGCTTGGAAGCCTGATGGTGTGTGAAGTTAGTGAGCCAAATGGAGTTGTTCTCCCACAAGAACCACTCAGCTGATCCTTCTTCAATATGCCCTTCACCAACATGCAGTGTTTCCTTGATTGAATTAGCTCTCACACCAATATTTGCGTCTAGAGCCTTTGCATTGAGGGCTATCTGAAAATGGCTGTGGCGCTGAAGTTGCCTGTGAATGTGGAGTTGGTGGCATGTGAAACCCGCATGTGGAGCATTCGTTTGTGTGGGATGCTCTACCAGGTTCATTCCTAGATAATGCACTCAAAGGGCACTAAGCATAGAGTGTGAAAACTGAGTTTCCTTGAGAGCTGCTTGGAAGCCTGATGGTGTGTGAAGTTAGTGAGCCAAATGGAGTTGTTCTCCCACAAGAACCACTCGGCTGATCCTTCTTCAATATGCCCTTCACCAACATGCAGTGTTTCCTTGATTGAATTAGCTCTCACACCAATATTTGTGTCTAGAGCCTTTGCATTGAGGGCTATCTGAAAACGGCTGTGGCGCTGAAGTTGCCTGTGAATGTGGAGTTGGTGGCATGTGAAACCCGCATGTGGAGCATTCGTTTGTGTGGGATGCTCTACCAGGTTCATTTCAGTCCTAGCCATACAAAGGGCACTAAGCATAGAGTGTGAAAACTGAGTTTCCTTTATAGCTGCTTGGAAGCCTGATGGTGTGTGAAGTTAGTGAGCCAAATGGAGTTGTTCTCCCACAAGAACCACTCGGCTGATCCTTCTTCAATATGCCCTTCACCAACATGCAGTGTTTCCTTGATTGAATTAGCTCTCACACCAATATTTGCGTCTAGAGCCTTTGCATTGAGGGCTATCTGAAAACAGCTGTGGCGCTGAAGTTGCCTGTGAATGTGGAGTTGGTGGCATGTGAAACCCGCATGTGGAGCATTCGTTTGTGTGGGATGCTCTACCAGGTTCATTCCTAGATAATGCACTCAAAGGGCACTAAGCATAGAGTGTGAAAACTGAGTTTCCTTGAGAGCTGCTTGGAAGCCTGATGGTGTGTGAAGTTAGTGAGCCAAACGGAGTTGTTCTCCCACAAGAACCACTCGGCTGATCCTTCTTCAATATGCCCTTCACCAACATGCAGTGTTTCCTTGATTGAATTAGCTCTCACACCAATATTTGCGTCTAGAGCCTTTGCATTGAGGGCTATCTGAAAACGGCTGTGGCGCTGAAGTTGCCTGTGAATGTGGAGTTGGTGGCATGTGAAACCCGCATGTGGAGCATTCGTTTGTGTGGGATGCTCTACCAGGTTCATTTCAGTCCTAGCCATACAAAGGGCACTAAGCATAGAGCGTGAAAACTGAGTTTCCTTGAGAGCTGCTTGGAAGCCTGATGGTGTGTGAAGTTAGTGAGCCAAATGGAGTTGTTCTCCCACAAGAACCACTCGGCTGATCCTTCTTCAATATGCCCTTCACCAACATGCAGTGTTTCCTTGATTGAATTAGCTCTCACACCAATATTTGCGTCTAGAGCCTTTGCATTGAGGGGTATCTGAAAACAGCTGTGGCGCTGAAGTTGCCTGTGAATGTGGAGTTGGTGGCATGTGAAACCCGCATGTGGAGCATTCGTTTGTGTGGGATGCTCTACCAGGTTCATTCCTAGATAATGTACTCAAAGGGCACTAAGCATAGAGTGTGAAAACTGAGTTTCCTTGAGAGCTGCTTGGAAGCCTGATGGTGTGTGAAGTTAGTGAGCCAAATGGAGTTGTTCTCCCACAAGAACCACTCGGCTGATCCTTCTTCAATATGCCCTTCACCAACATGCAGTGTTTCCTTGATTGAATTAGCTCTCACACCAATATTGGCGTCTAGAGCCTTTGCATTGAGGACTATCTGAAAACGGCTGTGGCGCTGAAGTTGCCTGTGAATGTGGAGTTGGTGGCATGTGAAACCCGCATGTGGAGCATTCGTTTGTGTGGGATGCTCTACCAGGTTCATTTCAGTCCTATCCATACAAAGGGCACTAAGCATAGAGTGTGAAAACTGAGTTTCCTTGAGAGCTGCTTGGAAGCCTGATGGTGTGTGAAGTTAGTGAGCTAAATGGAGTTGTTCTCCCACAAGAACCACTCGGCTGATCCTTCTTCAATATGCCCTTCACCAACATGCAGTGTTTCCTTGATTGAATTAGCTCTCACACCAATATTTGCGTCTAGAGCCTTTGCATTGAGGGCTATCTGAAAACAGCTGTGGCGCTGAAGTTGCCTGTGAATGTGGAGTTGGTGGCATGTGAAACCCGCATGTGGAGCATTCGTTTGTGTGGGATGCTCTACCAGGTTCATTCCTAGATAATGCACTCAAAGGGCACTAAGCATAGAGTGTGAAAACTGAGTTTCCTTGAGAGCTGCTTGGAAGCCTGATGGTGTGTGAAGTTAGTGAGCCAAATGGAGTTGTTGTCCCACAAGAACCACTCAGCTGATCCTTCTTCAATATGCCCTTCACCAACATGCAGTGTTTCCTTGATTGAATTAGCTCTCACACCAATATTTGCGTCTAGAGCCTTTGCATTGAGGGCTATCTGAAAACGGCTGTGGCGCTGAAGTTGCCTGTGAATGTGGAGTTGGTGGCATGTGAAACCCGCATGTGGAGCATTCGTTTGTGTGGGATGCTCTACCAGGTTCATTTCAGTCCTAGCCATACAAAGGGCACTAAGCATAGAGCGTGAAAACTGAGTTTCCTCGAGAGCTGCTTGGAAGCCTGATGGTGTGTGAAGTTAGTGAGCCAAATGGAGTTGTTCTCCCACAAGAACCACTCTGCTGATCCTTCTTCAATATGCCCTTCACCAACATGCAGTGTTTCCTTGATTGAATTAGCTCTCACACCAATATTTGCGTCTAGAGCCTTTGCATTGAGGGCTATCTGAAAACGGCTGTGGCGCTGAAGTTGCCTGTGAATGTGGAGTTGGTGGCATGTGAAACCCGCATGTGGAGCATTCGTTTGTGTGGGATGCTCTACCAGGTTCATTTCAGTCCTAGCCATACAAAGGGCACTAAGCATAGAGTGTGAAAACTGAGTTTCCTTGAGAGCTGCTTGGAAGCCTGATGGTGTGTGAAGTTAGTGAGCCAAATGGAGTTGTTCTCCCACAAGAACCACTCGGCTGATCCTTCTTCAATATGCCCTTCACCAACATGCAGTGTTTCCTTGATTGAATTAGCTCTCACACCAATATTTGCGTCTAGAGCCTTTGCATTGAGGGCTATCTGAAAATGGCTGTGGCGCTGAAGTTGCCTGTGAATGTGGAGTTGGTGGCATGTGAAACCCGCATGTGGAGCATTCGTTTGTGTGGGATGCTCTACCAGGTTCATTCCTAGATAATGCACTCAAAGGGCACTAAGCAAAGAGTGTGAAAACTGAGTTTCCTTGAGAGCTGCTTGGAAGCCTGATGGTGTGTGAAGTTAGTGAGCCAAATGGAGTTGTTCTCCCACAAGAACCACTTGGCTGATCCTTCTTCAATATGCCCTTCACCAACATGCAGTGTTTCCTTGATTGAATTAGCTCTCACACCAATATTTGTGTCTAGAGCCTTTGCATTGAGGGCTATCTGAAAACGGCTGTGGCGCTGAAGTTGCCTGTGAATGTGGAGTTGGTGGCATGTGAAACCCGCATGTGGAGCATTCGTTTGTGTGGGATGCTCTACCAGGTTCATTCCTAGATAATGCACTCAAAGGGCACTAAGCATAGAGTGTGAAAACTGAGTTTCCTTGAGAGCTGCTTGGAAGCCTGATGGTGTGTGAAGTTAGTGAGCTAAATGGAGTTGTTCTCCCACAAGAACCACTCGGCTGATCCTTCTTCAATATGCCCTTCACCAACATGCAGTGTTTCCTTGATTGAATTAGCTCTCACACCAATATTTGCGTCTAGAGCCTTTGCATTGAGGGCTATCTGAAAACAGCTGTGGCGCTGAAGTTGCCTGTGAATGTGGAGTTGGTGGCATGTGAAACCCGCATGTGGAGCATTCGTTTGTGTGGGATGCTCTACCAGGTTCATTCCTAGATAATGCACTCAAAGGGCACTAAGCATAGAGTGTGAAAACTGAGTTTCCTTGAGAGCTGCTTGGAAGCCTGATGGTGTGTGAAGTTAGTGAGCCAAATGGAGTTGTTCTCCCACAAGAACCACTCAGCTGATCCTTCTTCAATATGCCCTTCACCAACATGCAGTGTTTCCTTGATTGAATTAGCTCTCACACCAATATTTGCGTCTAGAGCCTTTGCATTGAGGGCTATCTGAAAACGGCTGTGGCGCTGAAGTTGCCTGTGAATGTGGAGTTGGTGGCATGTGAAACCCGCATGTGGAGCATTCGTTTGTGTGGGATGCTCTACCAGGTTCATTTCAGTCCTAGCCATACAAAGGGCACTAAGCATAGAGCGTGAAAACTGAGTTTCCTTGAGAGCTGCTTGGAAGCCTGATGGTGTGTGAAGTTAGTGAGCCAAATGGAGTTGTTCTCCCACAAGAACCACTCTGCTGATCCTTCTTCAATATGCCCTTCACCAACATGCAGTGTTTCCTTGATTGAATTAGCTCTCACACCAATATTTGCGTCTAGAGCCTTTGCATTGAGGGCTATCTGAAAACGGCTGTGGCGCTGAAGTTGCCTGTGAATGTGGAGTTGGTGGCATGTGAAACCCGCATGTGGAGCATTCGTTTGTGTGGGATGCTCTACCAGGTTCATTTCAGTCCTATCCATACAAAGGGCACTAAGCATAGAGTGTGAAAACTGAGTTTCCTTGAGAGCTGCTTGGAAGCCTGATGGTGTGTGAAGTTAGTGAGCTAAATGGAGTTGTTCTCCCACAAGAACCACTCGGCTGATCCTTCTTCAATATGCCCTTCACCAACATGCAGTGTTTCCTTGATTGAATTAGCTCTCACACCAATATTTGCGTCTAGAGCCTTTGCATTGAGGGCTATCTGAAAACAGCTGTGGCGCTGAAGTTGCCTGTGAATGTGGAGTTGGTGGCATGTGAAACCCGCATGTGGAGCATTCGTTTGTGTGGGATGCTCTACCAGGTTCATTCCTAGATAATGCACTCAAAGGGCACTAAGCATAGAGTGTGAAAACTGAGTTTCCTTGAGAGCTGCTTGGAAGCCTGATGGTGTGTGAAGTTAGTGAGCCAAATGGAGTTGTTGTCCCACAAGAACCACTCAGCTGATCCTTCTTCAATATGCCCTTCACCAACATGCAGTGTTTCCTTGATTGAATTAGCTCTCACACCAATATTTGCGTCTAGAGCCTTTGCATTGAGGGCTATCTGAAAACGGCTGTGGCGCTGAAGTTGCCTGTGAATGTGGAGTTGGTGGCATGTGAAACCCGCATGTGGAGCATTCGTTTGTGTGGGATGCTCTACCAGGTTCATTTCAGTCCTAGCCATACAAAGGGCACTAAGCATAGAGCGTGAAAACTGAGTTTCCTCGAGAGCTGCTTGGAAGCCTGATGGTGTGTGAAGTTAGTGAGCCAAATGGAGTTGTTCTCCCACAAGAACCACTCTGCTGATCCTTCTTCAATATGCCCTTCACCAACATGCAGTGTTTCCTTGATTGAATTAGCTCTCACACCAATATTTGCGTCTAGAGCCTTTGCATTGAGGGCTATCTGAAAACGGCTGTGGCGCTGAAGTTGCCTGTGAATGTGGAGTTGGTGGCATGTGAAACCCGCATGTGGAGCATTCGTTTGTGTGGGATGCTCTACCAGGTTCATTTCAGTCCTAGCCATACAAAGGGCACTAAGCATAGAGTGTGAAAACTGAGTTTCCTTGAGAGCTGCTTGGAAGCCTGATGGTGTGTGAAGTTAGTGAGCCAAATGGAGTTGTTCTCCCACAAGAACCACTCGGCTGATCCTTCTTCAATATGCCCTTCACCAACATGCAGTGTTTCCTTGATTGAATTAGCTCTCACACCAATATTTGCGTCTAGAGCCTTTGCATTGAGGGCTATCTGAAAATGGCTGTGGCGCTGAAATTGCCTGTGAATGTGGAGTTGGTGGCATGTGAAACCCGCATGTGGAGCATTCGTTTGTGTGGGATGCTCTACCAGGTTCATTCCTAGATAATGCACTCAAAGGGCACTAAGCAAAGAGTGTGAAAACTGAGTTTCCTTGAGAGCTGCTTGGAAGCCTGATGGTGTGTGAAGTTAGTGAGCCAAATGGAGTTGTTCTCCCACAAGAACCACTTGGCTGATCCTTCTTCAATATGCCCTTCACCAACATGCAGTGTTTCCTTGATTGAATTAGCTCTCACACCAATATTTGTGTCTAGAGCCTTTGCATTGAGGGCTATCTGAAAACGGCTGTGGCGCTGAAGTTGCCTGTGAATGTGGAGTTGGTGGCATGTGAAACCCGCATGTGGAGCATTCGTTTGTGTGGGATGCTCTACCAGGTTCATTCCTAGATAATGCACTCAAAGGGCACTAAGCATAGAGTGTGAAAACTGAGTTTCCTTGAGAGCTGCTTGGAAGCCTGATGGTGTGTGAAGTTAGTGAGCCAAATGGAGTTGTTCTCCCACAAGAACCACTCGGCTGATCCTTCTTCAATATGCCCTTCACCAACATGCAGTGTTCCCTTGATTGAATTAGCTCTCACACCAATATTTGCGTCTAGAGCCTTTGCATTGAGGGCTATCTGAAAACGGCTGTGGCGCTGAAGTTGCCTGTGAATGTGGAGTTGGTGGCATGTGAAACCCGCATGTGGAGCATTCGTTTGTGTGGGATGCTCTACCAGGTTCATTCCTAGATAATGCACTCAAAGGGCACTAAGCATAGAGTGTGAAAACTGAGTTTCCTTGAGAGCTGCTTGGAAGCCTGATGGTGTGTGAAGTTAGTGAGCCAAATGGAGTTGTTCTCCCACAAGAACCACTCGGCTGATCCTTCTTCAATATGCCCTTCACCAACATGCAGTGTTTCCTTGATTGAATTAGCTCTCACACCAATATTTGTGTCTAGAGCCTTTGCATTGAGGGCTATCTGAAACCGGCTGTGGCGCTGAATTTGCCTGTGAATGTGGAGTTGGTGGCATGTGAAACCCGCATGTGGAGCATTCGTTTGTGTGGGATGCTCTACCAGGTTCATTTCAGTCCTAGCCATACAAAGGGCACTAAGCATAGAGTGTGAAAACTGAGTTTCCTTGAGAGCTGCTTGGAAGCCTGATGGTGTGTGAAGTTAGTGAGCCAAATGGAGTTGTTCTCCCACAAGAACCACTCGGCTGATCCTTCTTCAATATGCCCTTCACCAACATGCAGTGTTTCCTTGATTGAATTAGCTCTCACACCAATATTTGCGTCTAGAGCCTTTGCATTGAGGGCTATCTGAAAATGGCTGTGGCGCTGAAGTTGCCTGTGAATGTGCAGTTGGTGGCATGTGAAACCCGCATGTGGAGCATTCGTCTGTGTGGGATGCTCTACCAGGTTCATTCCTAGATAATGCACTCAAAGGGCACTAAGCATAGAGTGTGAAAACTGAGTTTCCTTGAGAGCTGCTTGGAAGCCTGATGGTGTGTGAAGTTAGTGAGCCAAATGGAGTTGTTCTACCACAAGAACCACTCGGCTGATCCTTCTTCAATATGCCCTTCACCAACATGCAGTGTTTCCTTGATTGAATTAGCTCTCACACCAATATTTGCGTCTAGAGCCTTTGCATTGAGGACTATCTGAAAACGGCTGTGGCGCTGAAGTTGCCTGTGAATGTGGAGTTGGTGGCATGTGAAACCCGCATGTGGAGCATTCGTTTGTGTGGGATGCTCTACCAGGTTCATTTCATTGCTAGCCATACAAAGGGCACTAAGCATAGAGTGTGAAAACTGAGTTTCCTTGAGAGCTGCTTGGAAGCCTGATGGTGTGTGAAGTTAGTGAGCTAAATGGAGTTGTTCTCCCACAAGAACCACTCGGCTGATCCTTCTTCAATATGCCCTTCACCAACATGCAGTGTTTCCTTGATTGAATTAGCTCTCACACCAATATTTGCGTCTAGAGCCTTTGCATTGAGGGCTATCTGAAAACAGCTGTGGCGCTGAAGTTGCCTGTGAATGTGGAGTTGGTGGCATGTGAAACCCGCATGTGGAGCATTCGTTTGTGTGGGATGCTCTACCAGGTTCATTCCTAGATAATGCACTCAAAGGGCACTAAGCATAGAGTGTGAAAACTGAGTTTCCTTGAGAGCTGCTTGGAAGCCTGATGGTGTGTGAAGTTAGTGAGCCAAATGGAGTTGTTCTCCCACAAGAACCACTCAGCTGATCCTTCTTCAATATGCCCTTCACCAACATGCAGTGTTTCCTTGATTGAATTAGCTCTCACACCAATATTTGCGTCTAGAGCCTTTGCATTGAGGGCTATCTGAAAACGGCTGTGGCGCTGAAGTTGCCTGTGAATGTGGAGTTGGTGGCATGTGAAACCCGCATGTGGAGCATTCGTTTGTGTGGGATGCTCTACCAGGTTCATTTCAGTCCTAGCCATACAAAGGGCACTAAGCATAGAGCGTGAAAACTGAGTTTCCTTGAGAGCTGCTTGGAAGCCTGATGGTGTGTGAAGTTAGTGAGCCAAATGGAGTTGTTCTCCCACAAGAACCACTCTGCTGATCCTTCTTCAATATGCCCTTCACCAACATGCAGTGTTTCCTTGATTGAATTAGCTCTCACACCAATATTTGCGTCTAGAGCCTTTGCATTGAGGGCTATCTGAAAACGGCTGTGGCGCTGAAGTTGCCTGTGAATGTGGAGTTGGTGGCATGTGAAACCCGCATGTGGAGCATTCGTTTGTGTGGGATGCTCTACCAGGTTCATTTCAGTCCTAGCCATACAAAGGGCACTAAGCATAGAGTGTGAAAACTGAGTTTCCTTGAGAGCTGCTTGGAAGCCTGATGGTGTGTGAAGTTAGTGAGCCAAATGGAGTTGTTCTCCCACAAGAACCACTCGGCTGATCCTTCTTCAATATGCCCTTCACCAACATGCAGTGTTTCCTTGATTGAATTAGCTCTCACACCAATATTTGCGTCTAGAGCCTTTGCATTGAGGGCTATCTGAAAATGGCTGTGGCGCTGAAGTTGCCTGTGAATGTGGAGTTGGTGGCATGTGAAACCCGCATGTGGAGCATTCGTTTGTGTGGGATGCTCTACCAGGTTCATTCCTAGATAATGCACTCAAAGGGCACTAAGCAAAGAGTGTGAAAACTGAGTTTCCTTGAGAGCTGCTTGGAAGCCTGATGGTGTGTGAAGTTAGTGAGCCAAATGGAGTTGTTCTCCCACAAGAACCACTTGGCTGATCCTTCTTCAATATGCCCTTCACCAACATGCAGTGTTTCCTTGATTGAATTAGCTCTCACACCAATATTTGTGTCTAGAGCCTTTGCATTGAGGGCTATCTGAAAACGGCTGTGGCGCTGAAGTTGCCTGTGAATGTGGAGTTGGTGGCATGTGAAACCCGCATGTGGAGCATTCGTTTGTGTGGGATGCTCTACCAGGTTCATTCCTAGATAATGCACTCAAAGGGCACTAAGCATAGAGTGTGAAAACTGAGTTTCCTTGAGAGCTGCTTGGAAGCCTGATGGTGTGTGAAGTTAGTGAGCCAAATGGAGTTGTTCTCCCACAAGAACCACTCGGCTGATCCTTCTTCAATATGCCCTTCACCAACATGCAGTGTTCCCTTGATTGAATTAGCTCTCACACCAATATTTGCGTCTAGAGCCTTTGCATTGAGGGCTATCTGAAAACGGCTGTGGCGCTGAAGTTGCCTGTGAATGTGGAGTTGGTGGCATGTGAAACCCGCATGTGGAGCATTCGTTTGTGTGGGATGCTCTACCAGGTTCATTCCTAGATAATGCACTCAAAGGGCACTAAGCATAGAGTGTGAAAACTGAGTTTCCTTGAGAGCTGCTTGGAAGCCTGATGGTGTGTGAAGTTAGTGAGCCAAATGGAGTTGTTCTCCCACAAGAACCACTCGGCTGATCCTTCTTCAATATGCCCTTCACCAACATGCAGTGTTTCCTTGATTGAATTAGCTCTCACACCAATATTTGTGTCTAGAGCCTTTGCATTGAGGGCTATCTGAAACCGGCTGTGGCGCTGAATTTGCCTGTGAATGTGGAGTTGGTGGCATGTGAAACCCGCATGTGGAGCATTCGTTTGTGTGGGATGCTCTACCAGGTTCATTTCAGTCCTAGCCATACAAAGGGCACTAAGCATAGAGTGTGAAAACTGAGTTTCCTTTATAGCTGCTTGGAAGCCTGATGGTGTGTGAAGTTAGTGAGCCAAATGGAGTTGTTCTCCCACAAGAACCACTCGGCTGATCCTTCTTCAATATGCCCTTCACCAACATGCAGTGTTTCCTTGATTGAATTAGCTCTCACACCAATATTTGCGTCTAGAGCCTTTGCATTGAGGGCTATCTGAAAACGGCTGTGGCGCTGAAGTTGCCTGTGAATGTGGAGTTGGTGGCATGTGAAACCCGCATGTGGAGCATTCGTTTGTGTGGGATGCTCTACCAGGTTCATTCCTAGATAATGCACTCAAAGGGCACTAAGCATAGAGTGTGAAAACTGAGTTTCCTTGAGAGCTGCTTGGAAGCCTGATGGTGTGTGAAGTTAGTGAGCCAAATGGAGTTGTTCTCCCACAAGAACCACTCGGCTGATCCTTCTTCAATATGCCCTTCACCAACATGCAGTGTTTCCTTGATTGAATTAGCTCTCACACCAATATTTGCATCTAGAGCCTTTGCATTGAGGGCTATCTGAAAACGGCTGTGGCGGTGAAGTTGCTTGTGAATGTGGAGTTGGTGGCATGTGAAACCCGCATGTGGAGCATTCGTTTGTGTGGGATGCTCTACCAGGTTCATTTCAGTCCTAGCCATACAAAGGGCACTAAGCATAGAGTGTGAAAACTGAGTTTCCTTGAGAGCTGCTTGGAAGCCTGATGGTGTGTGAAGTTAGTGAGCCAAATGGAGTTCTTCTCCCACAAGAACCACTCGGCTGATCCTTCTTCAATATGCCCTTCACCAACATGCAGTGTTTCCTTGATTGAATTAGCTCTCACACCAATATTTGCGTCTAGAGCCTTTGCATTGAGGGCTATCTGAAAACGGCTGTGGCGCTGAAGTTGCCTGTGAATGTGGAGTTGGTGGCATGTGAAACCCGCATGTGGAGCATTCGTTTGTGTGGGATGCTCTACCAGGTTCATTCCTAGATAATGTACTCAAAGGGCACTAAGCATAGAGTGTGAAAACTGAGTTTCCTTGAGAGCTGCTTGGAAGCCTGATGGTGTGTGAAGTTAGTGAGCCAAATGGAGTTGTTCTCCCACAAGAACCACTCGGCTGATCCTTCTTCAATATGCCCTTCACCAACATGCAGTGTTTCCTTGATTGAATTAGCTCTCACACCAATATTTGCGTCTAGAGCCTTTGCATTGAGGGCTATCTGAAAATGGCTGTGGCGCTGAAGTTGCCTGTGAATGTGGAGTTGGTGGCATGTGAAACCCGCATGTGGAGCATTCGTTTGTGTGGGATGCTCTACCAGGTTCATTCCTAGATAATGCACTCAAAGGGCACTCAGCATAGAGTGTGAAAACTGAGTTTCCTTGAGAGCTGCTTGGAAGCCTGATGGTGTGTGAAGTTAGTGAGCCAAACGGAGTTGTTCTCCCACAAGAACCACTCGGCTGATCCTTCTTCAATATGCCCTGCACCAACATGCAGTGTTTCCTTGATTGAATTAGCTCTCACACCAATATTTGCGTCTAGAGCCTTTGCATTGAGGGCTATCTGAAAACGGCTGTGGCGCTGAAGTTGCCTGTGAATGTGCAGTTGGTGGCATGTGAAACCCGCATGTGGAGCATTCGTTTGTGTGGGATGCTCTACCAGGTTCATTCCTAGATAATGCACTCAAAGAGCACTAAGCATAGAGTGTGAAAACTGAGTTTCCTTGAGAGCTGCTTGGAAGCCTGATGGTGTGTGCAGTTAGTGAGCCAAACGGAGTTGTTCTCCCACAAGATCCACTCGGCTGATCCTTCTTCAATATGCCCTTCACCAACATGCATTGTTTCCTTGATTGAATTAACTCTCACACCAATATTTGCGTCTAGAGCCTTTGCATTGAGGGCTATCTGAAAATGGCTGTGGCGCTGAAGTTGCCTGTGAATGTGGAGTTGGTGGCATGTGAAACCCGCATGTGGAGCATTCGTTTGTGTGGGATGCTCTACCAGGTTCATTTCAGTCCTAGTCATACAAAGGGCACTAAGCATAGAGTGTGAAAACTGAGTTTCCTTTAGAGCTGCTTGGAAGCCTGATGGTGTGTGAAGTTAGTGAGCCAAATGGAGTTGTTCTCCCACAAGAACCACTCGGCTGATCCTTCTTCAATATGCCCTTCACCAACATGCAGTGTTTCCTTGATTGAATTAGCTCTCACACCAATATTTGCGTCTAGAACCTTTGCATTGAGGGCTATCTGAAAACGGCTGTGGCGCTGAAGTTGCCTGTGAATGTGGAGTTGGTGGCATGTGAAACCCGCATGTGGAGCATTCGTTTGTGTGGGATGCTCTACCAGGTTCATTCCTAGATAATGCACTCAAAGGGCACTAAGCATGGAGTGTGAAAACTGAGTTTCCTTGAGAGCTGCTTGGAAGCCTGATGGTGTGTGAAGTTAGTGAGCCAAATGGAGTTGTTCTCCCACAAGAACCACTCGGCTGATCCTTCTTCAATATGCCCTTCACCAACATGCAGTGTTTCCTTGATTGAATTAGCTCTCACACCAATATTTGCGTCTAGAGCCTTTGCATTGAGGGCTATCTGAAAACGGCTGTGGCGCTGAAGTTGCCTGTGAATGTGGAGTTGGTGGCATGTGAAACCCGCATGTGGAGCATTCGTTTGTGTGGGATGCTCTACCAGGTTCATTCCTAGATAATGCACTCAAAGGGCACTAAGCATAGAGTGTGAAAACTGAGTTTCCTTGAGAGCTGCTTGGAAGCCTGATGGTGTGTGAAGTTAGTGAGCCAAATGGAGTTGTTCTCCCACAAGAACCACTCGGCTGATCCTTCTTCAATATGCCCTTCACCAACATGCAGTGTTTCCTTGATTGAATTAGCTCTCACACCAATATTTGCGTCTAGAGCCTTTGCATTGAGGGCTATCTGAAAACGGCTGTGGCGCTGAAGTTGCCTGAGAATGTGGAGTTGGTGGCATGTGAAACCCGCATGTGGAGCATTCGTTTGTGTGGGATGCTCACCAAGCTTCATTTCATTCCCAGGCATACAATGGGCACTAAGCATGGAGTGTGAAAACTGAGTTTCCTTGAGAGCTGCTTGGAAGCCTGATGGTGTGTGAAGTTAGTGAGTCAAATGGAGTTGTTCTCCCACAAGAACCACTCGGCTGATCCTTCTTCAATATGCCCTTCACCAACATGCAGTGTTTCCTTGATTGAATTAGCTCTCACACCAATATTTGCGTCTAGAGCCTTTGCATTGAGGGCTATCTGAAAACGGCTGTGGCGCTGAAGTTGCCTGTGAATGTGGAGTTGGTGGCATGTGAAACCCGCATGTGGAGCATTCGTTTGTGTGGGATGCTCTACCAGGTTCCTTTCAGTAATAGCCATACAAAGGGCACTAAGCATAGAGCGTGAAAACTGAGTTTCCTTGAGAGCTGCTTGGAAGCCTGATGGTGTGTGAAGTTAGTGAGCCAAATGGAGTTGTTCTCCCACAAGAACCACTCTGCTGATCCTTCTTCAATATGCCCTTCACCAACATGCAGTGTTTCCTTGATTGAATTAGCTCTCACACCAATATTTGCGTCTAGAGCCTTTGCATTGAGGGCTATCTGAAAACGGCTGTGGCGCTGAAGTTGCCTGTGAATGTGGAGTTGGTGGCATGTGAAACTCGCATGTGGAGCATTCGTTTGTGTGGGATGCTCTACCAGGTTCATTTCAGTCCTAGCCATACAAAGGGCACTAAGCATAGAGTGTGAAAACTGAGTTTCCTTGAGAGCTGCTTGGAAGCCTGATGGTGTGTGACGTTAGTGAGCCAAATGGAGTTGTTCTCCCACAAGAACCACTTGGCTGATCCTTCTTCAATATGCCCTTCACCAACATGCAATGTTTCCTTGATTGAATTAGCTCTCACACCAATATTTGCGTCTAGAGCCTTTACTTTGAGGGCTATCTGAAAACGGCTGTGGCGCTGAAGTTGCCTGTGAATGTGGAGTTGGTGGCATGTGAAACCCGCATGTAAAAGCATTCGTTTGTGTGGGATGCTCTACCAGGTTCATTCCTAGATAATGCACTCAAAGGGCACTAAGCATAGAGTGTGAAAACTGAGTTTCCTTGAGAGCTGCTTGGAAGTCTGATGGTGTGTGAAGTTAGTGAGCCAAATGGAGTTGTTCTCCCACAAGAACCACTCAGCTGATCCTTCTTCAATATGCCCTTCACCAACATGCAGTGTTTCCTTGATTGAATTAGCTCTCACACCAATATTTGCGTCTAGAGCCTTTGCATTGAGGGCTATCTGAAAACGGCTGTGGCGCTGAAGTTGCCTGTGAATGTGGAGTTGGTGGCATGTGAAACCCGCATGTGGAGCATTCGTTTGTGTGGGATGCTCTACCAGGTTCATTCCTAGATAATGCACTCAAAGGGCACTAAGCATAGAGTGTGAAAACTGAGTTTCCTTGAGAGCTGCTTGGAAGCCTGATGGTGTGTGAAGTTAGTGAGCCAAATGGAGTTGTTCTCCCACAAGAACCACTCTGCTGATCCTTCTTCAATATGCCCTTCACCAACATGCAGTGTTTCCTTGATTGAATTAGCTCTCACACCAATATTGGCGTCTAGAGCCTTTGCATTGAGGGCTATCTGAAAACGGCTGTGGTGCTGAAGTTGCCTGTGAATGTGGAGTTGGTGGCATGTGAAACCCGCATGTGGAGCATTCGTTTGTGTGGGATGCTCTACCAGGTTCATTTCAGTCCTAGCCATACAAAGGGCACTAAGCATAGAGTGTGAAAACTGAGTTTCCTTTAGAGCTGCTTGGAAGCCTGATGGTGTGTGAAGTTAGTGAGCCAAATGGAGTTGTTCTCCCACAAGAACCACTCAGCTGATCCTTCTTCAATATGCCCTTCACCAACATGCAGTGTTTCCTTGATTGAATTAGCTCTCACACCAATATTTGCGTCTAGAGCCTTTGCATTGAGGGCTATCTGAAAACAGCTGTGGCGCTGAAGTTGCCTGTGAATGTGGAGTTGGTGGCATGTGAAACCCGCATGTGGAGCATTCGTTTGTGTGGGATGCTCTACCAGGTTCATTCCTAGATAATGCACTCAAAGGGCACTAAGCATAGAGTGTGAAAACTGAGTTTCCTTGAGAGCTGCTTGGAAGCCTGATGGTGTGTGAAGTTAGTGAGCCAAATGGAGTTGTTCTCCCACAAGAACCACTCTGCTGATCCTTCTTCAATATGCCCTTCACCAACATGCAGTGTTTCCTTGATTGAATTAGCTCTCACACCAATATTTGCGTCTAGAGCCTTTGCATTGAGGGCTATCTGAAAACGGCTGTGGCGCTGAAGTTGCCTGTGAATGTGGAGTTGGTGGCATGTGAAAACCGCAAGTGGAGCATTCGTTTGTGTGGGATGCTCTACCAGGTTCATTCCTAGATAATGCACTCAAAGGGCACTAAGCATAGAGTGTGAAAACTGAGTTTCCTTGAGAGCTGCTTGGAAGCCTGATGGTGTGTGAAGTTAGTGAGCCAAATGGAGTTGTTCTCCCACAAGAACCACTCAGCTGATCCTTCTTCAATATGCCCTTCACCAACATGCAGTGTTTCCTTGATTGAATTAGCTCTCACACCAATATTGGCGTCTAGATCCTTTGCATTGAGGGCTATCTGAAAACGGCTGTGGCGCTGAAGTTGCCTGTGAATGTGGAGTTGGTGGCATGTGAAACCCGCATGTGGAGCATTCGTTTGTGTGGGATGCTCTACCAGGTTCATTCCTAGATAATGCACTCAAAGGGCACTAAGCATAGAGTGTGAAAACTGAGTTTCCTTGAGAGCTGCTTGGAAGCCTGATGGTGTGTGAAGTTAGTGAGCCAAATGGAGTTGTTCTCCCACAAGAACCACTCGGCTGATCCTTCTTCAATATGCCCTTCACCAACATGCAGTGTTTCCTTGATTGAATTAGCTCTCACACCAATATTTGCGTCTAGAGCCTTTGCATTGAGGGCTATCTGAAAACGGCTGTGGCGCTGAAGTTGCCTGTGAATGTGGAGTTGGTGGCATGTTAAACCCGCATGTGGAGCATTCGTTTGTGTGGGATGCTCTACCAGGTTCATTTCAGTTCTAGCCATACAAAGGGCAATAAGCATAGAGTGTGAAAACTGAGTTTCCTTGAGAGCTGCTTGGAAGCCTGATGGTGTGTGAAGTTAGTGAGCCAAATGGAGTTGTTCTCCCACAAGAACCACTCGGCTGATCCTTCTTCAATGTGCCCTTCACCAACATGCAGTGTTTCCTTGATTGAATTAGCTCTCACACCAATATTTGCGTCTAGATCCTTTGCATTGAGGGCTATCTGAAAACGGCTGTGGCGCTGAAGTTGCCTGTGAATGTGGAGTTGGTGGCATGTGAAACCCGCATGTGGAGCATTCGTTTGTGTGGGATGCTCTACCAGGTTCATTCCTAGATAATGCACTCAAAGGGCACTAAGCATAGAGTGTGAAAACTGAGTTTCCTTGAGAGCTGCTTGGAAGCCTGATGGTGTGTGAAGTTAGTGAGCCAAATGGAGTTGTTCTACCACAAGAACCACTCGGCTGATCCTTCTTCAATATGCCCTTCACCAACATGCAGTGTTTCCTTGATTGAATTAGCTCTCACACCAATATTTGCGTCTAGAGCCTTTGCATTGAGGGCTATCTGAAAACGGCTGTGGCGCTGAAGTTGCCTGTGAATGTGGAGTTGGTGGCATGTGAAACCCGCATGTGGAGCATTCGTTTGTGTGGGATGCTCTACCAGGTTCATTCCTAGATAATGCACTCAAAGGGCACTAAGCATAGAGTGTGAAAACTGAGTTTCCTTGAGAGCTGCTTGGAAGCCTGATAGTGTGTGAAGTTAGTGAGCCAAATGGAGTTGTTCTCCCACAAGAACCCCTCAGCTGATCCTTCTTCAATATGCCCTTCACCAACATGCAGTGTTTCCTTGATTGAATTAGCTCTCACACCAATATTTGCGTCTAGAGCCTTTGCATTGAGGGCTATCTGAAAACGGCTGTGGCGCTGAAGTTGCCTGTGAATGTGGAGTTGGTGGCATGTGAAACCCGCATGTGGAGCATTCGTTTGTGTGGGATGCTCTACCAGGTTCATTTCAGTCCTAGCCATACAAAGGGCACTAAGCATAGAGCTTGAAAACTGAGTTTCCTCGAGAGCTGCTTGGAAGCCTGATGGTGTGTGAAGTTAGTGAGCCAAACGGAGTTGTTCTCACACAAGAACCACTCGGCTGATCCTTCTTCAATATGCCCTTCACCAACATGCAATGTTTCCTTGATTGAATTAGCTCTCACACCAATATTTGCGTCTAGAGCCTTTGCATTGAGGGCTATCTGAAAACGGCTGTGGCGCTGAAGTTGCCTGTGAATGTGGAGTTGGTGGCATGTGAAACCCGCATGTGGAGCATTCGTTTGTGTGGGATGCTCTACCAGGTTCATTCCTAGATAATGCACTCAAAGGGCACTAAGCATAGAGTGTGAAAACTGAGTTTCCTTGAGAGCTGCTTGGAAGCCTGATGGTGTGTGAAGTTAGTGAGCCAAATGGAGTTGTTCTCCCACAAGAACCACTCAGCTGATCCTTCTTCAATATGCCCTTCACCAACATGCAGTGTTTCCTTGATTGAATTAGCTCTCACACCAATATTTGCGTCTAGAGCCTTTGCATTGAGGGCTATCTGAAAATGGCTGTGGCGCTGAAGTTGCCTGTGAATGTGGAGTTGGTGGCATGTGAAACCCGCATGTGGAGCATTCGTTTGTGTGGGATGCTCTACCAGGTTCATTCCTAGATAATGCACTCAAAGGGCACTCAGCATAGAGTGTGAAAACTGAGTTTCCTTGAGAGCTGCTTGGAAGCCTGATGGTGTGTGAAGTTAGTGAGCCAAACGGAGTTGTTCTCACACAAGAACCACTCGGCTGATCCTTCTTCAATATGCCCTTCACCAACATGCAATGTTTCCTTGATTGAATTAGCTCTCACACCAATATTTGCGTCTAGAGCCTTTGCATTGAGGGCTATCTGAAAACGGCTGTGGCGCTGAAGTTGCCTGTGAATGTGGAGTTGGTGGCATGTGAAACCCGCATGTGGAGCATTCGTTTGTGTGGGATGCTCTACCAGGTTCATTCCTAGATAATGCACTCAAAGGGCACTAAGCATAGAGTGTGAAAACTGAGTTTCCTTGAGAGCTGCTTGGAAGCCTGATGGTGTGTGAAGTTAGTGAGCCAAATGGAGTTGTTCTCCCACAAGAACCACTCAGCTGATCCTTCTTCAATATGCCCTTCACCAACATGCAGTGTTTCCTTGATTGAATTAGCTCTCACACCAATATTTGCGTCTAGAGCCTTTGCATTGAGGGCTATCTGAAAATGGCTGTGGCGCTGAAGTTGCCTGTGAATGTGGAGTTGGTGGCATGTGAAACCCGCATGTGGAGCATTCGTTTGTGTGGGATGCTCTACCAGGTTCATTCCTAGATAATGCACTCAAAGGGCACTAAGCATAGAGTGTGAAAACTGAGTTTCCTTGAAAGCTGCTTGGAAGCCTGATGGTGTGTGAAGTTAGTGAGCCAAATGGAGTTGTTCTCCCACAAGAACCACTCGGCTGATCCTTCTTCAATATGCCCTTCACCAACATGCAGTGTTTCCTTGATTGAATTAGCTCTCACGCCAATATTTGTGTCTAGAGCCTTTGCATTGAGGGCTATCTGAAAACGGCTGTGGCGCTGAAGTTGCCTGTGAATGTGGAGTTGGTGGCATGTGAAACCCGCATGTGGAGCATTCGTTTGTGTGGGATGCTCTACCAGGTTCATTTCATTCCTAGCCATACAAAGGGCACTAAGCATAGAGTGTGAAAACTGAGTTTCCTTGAGAGCTGCTTGGAAGCCTGATGGTGTGTGAAGTTAGTGAGCCAAATGGAGTTGTTCTCCCACAAGAACCACTCAGCTGATCCTTCTTCAATATGCCCTTCACCAACATGCAGTGTTTCCTTGATTGAATTAGCTCTCACACCAATATTTGCTTCTAGAGCCTTTGCATTAAGGGCTATCTGAAAATGGCTGTGGCGCTGAAGTTGCCTGTGAATGTGGAGTTGGTGGCATGTGAAACCCGCATGTGAAGCATTCGTTTGTGTGGGATGCTCTACCAGGTTCATTCCTAGATAATTCACTCAAAGGGCACTAAGCATAGAGTGTGAAAACTGAGTTTCCTTGAGAGCTGCTTGGAAGCCTGATGGTGTGTGAAGTTAGTGAGCCAAATGGAGTTGTTCTCCCACAAGAACCACTCGGCTGATCCTTCTTCAATATGCCCTTCACCAACATGCAGTGTTTCCTTGATTGAATTAGCTCTCACACCAATATTTGTGTCTAGAGCCTTTGCATTGAGGGCTATCTGAAAACGGCTGTGGCGCTGAAGTTGCCTGTGAATGTGGAGTTGGTGGCATGTGAAACCCGCATGTGGAGCATTCGTTTGTGTGGGATGCTCTACCAGGTTCATTTCAGTCCTAGGCACTCAAAGGGCACTAAGCATAGAGTGTGAAAACTGAGTTTCCTTGAGAGCTGCTTGGAAGCCTGATGGTGTGTGAAGTTAGTGAGCCAAATGGAGTTCTTCTCCCACAAGAACCACTCGGCTGATCCTTCTTCAATATGCCCTTCACCAACATGCAGTGTTTCCTTGATTGAATTAGCTCTCACACCAATATTTGCGTCTAGAGCCTTTGCATTGAGGGCTATCTGAAAACGGCTGTGGCGCTGAAGTTGCCTGTGAATGTGGAGTTGGTGGCATGTGAAACCCGCATGTGGAGCATTCGTTTGTGTGGGATGCTCTACCAGGTTCATTTCAGTCCTAGCCATACAAAGGGCACTAAGCATAGAGTGTGAAAACTGAGTTTCCTTGAGAGCTGCTTGGAAGCCTGATGGTGTGTGAAGTTAGTGAGCCAAACGGAGTTGTTCTCACACAAGAACCACTCGGCTGATCCTTCTTCAATATGCCCTTCACCAACATGCAGTGTTTCCTTGATTGAATTAGCTCTCACACCAATATTTGCGTCTAGAGCCTTTGCATTGAGGGCTATCTGAAAACGGCTGTGGCGCTGAAGTTGCCTGTGAATGTGGAGTTGGTGGCATGTGAAACCCGCATGTGGAGCATTCGTTTGTGTGGGATGCTCTACCAGGTTCATTCCTAGATAATGCACTCAAAGGGCACTAAGCATAGAGTGTGAAAACTGAGTTTCCTTGAGAGCTGCTTGGAAGCCTGATGGTGTGTGAAGTTAGTGAGCCAAATGGAGTTGTTCTCCCACAAGAACCACTCGGCTGATCCTTCTTCAATATGCCCTTCACCAACATGCAGTGTTTCCTTGATTGAATTAGCTCTCACACCAATATTTGCGTCTAGAGCCTTTGCATTGAGGGCTATCTGAAAACGGCTGTGGCGCTGAAGTTGCCTGTGAATGTGGAGTTGGTGGCATGTGAAACCCGCATGTGGAGCATTCGTTTGTGTGGGTTGCTCTACCAGGTTCATTCCTAGATAATGCACTCAAAGGGCACTAAGCATAGAGTGTGAAAACTGAGTTTCCTTGAGAGCTGCTTGGAAGCCTGATGGTGTGTGAAGTTAGTGAGCCAAATGGAGTTGTTCTCCCACAAGAACCACTCTGCTGATCCTTCTTCAATATGCCCTTCACCAACATGCAGTGTTTCCTTGATTGAATTAGCTCTCACACCAATATTTGCGTCTAGAGCCTTTGCATTGAGGGCTATCTGAAAACGGCTGTGGCGCTGAAGTTGCCTGTGAATGTGGAGTTGGTGGCATGTGAAACCCGCATGTGGAGCATTCGTTTGTGTGGGATGCTCTACCAGGTTCATTCCTAGATAATGCACTCAAAGGGCACTAAGCATAGAGTGTGAAAACTGAGTTTCCTTGAGAGCTGCTTGGAAGCCTGATGGTGTGTGAAGTTAGTGAGCCAAATGGAGTTGTTCTACCACAAGAACCACTCGGCTGATCCTTCTTCAATATGCCCTTCACCAACATGCAGTGTTTCCTTGATTGAATTAGCTCTCACACCAATATGTGCGTCTAGAGCCTTTGCATTGAGGGCTATCTGAAAACGGCTGTGGCGCTGAAGTTGCTTGTGAATGTGGAGTTGGTGGCATGTGAAACCCGCATGTGGAGCATTCGTTTGTGTGGGATGCTCAACCAGGTTCATTTCAGTCCTAGCCATACAAAGGGCACTAAGCATAGAGGGTGAAAACTGAGTTTCCTTGAGAGCTGCTTGGAAGCCTGATGGTGTGTGAAGTTAGTGAGCCAAATGTAGTTGTTCTCCCACAAGAACCACTCAGCTGATCCTTCTTCAATATGCCCTTCACCAACATGCAGTGTTTCCTTGATTGAATTAGCTCTCACACCAATATTTGCGTCTAGAGCCTTTGCATTGAGGGCTATCTGAAAACAGCTGTGGCGCTGAAGTTGCCTGTGAATGTGGAGTTGGTGGCATGTGAAACCCGCATGTGGAGCATTCGTTTGTGTGGGATGCTCTACCAGGTTCATTCCTAGATAATGCACTCAAAGGGCACTAAGCATAGAGTGTGAAAAGTGAGTTTCCTTGAGAGCTGCTTGGAAGCCTGATGGTGTGTGAAGTTAGTGAGCCAAATGGAGTTGTTCTCCCACAAGAACCACTCGGCTGATCCTTCTTCAATATGCCCTTCACCAACATGCAGTGTTTCCTTGATTGAATTAGCTCTCACACCAATATTTGCGTCTAGGGCCTTTGCATTGAGGGCTATCTGAAAACGGCTGTGGCGCTGAAGTTGCCTGTGAATGTGGAGTTGGTGGCATGTGAAACCCGCATGTGGAGCATTCGTTTGTGTGGGATGCTCTACCAGGTTCATTTCAGTCCTAGCCATACAAAGGGCACTAAGCATAGAGTGTGAAAACTGAGTTTCCTTGAGAGCTGCTTGGAAGCCTGATGGTGTGTGAAGTTAGTGAGCCAAATGGAGTTCTTCTCCCACAAGAACCACTCGGCTGATCCTTCTTCAATATGCCCTTCACCAACATGCAGTGTTTCCTTGATTGAATTAGCTCTCACACCAATATTTGAGTCTAGGGCCTTTGCATTGAGGGCTATCTGAAAACGGCTGTGGCGCTGAAGTTGCCTGTGAATGTGGAGTTGGTGGCATGTGAAACCCGCATGTGGAGCATTCGTTTGTGTGGGATGCAATACCAGGTTCATTCCTAGATAATGCACTCAAAGGGCACTAAGCATAGAGTGTGAAAACTGAGTTTCCTTGAGAGCTGCTTGGAAGCCTGATGGTGTGTGAAGTTAGTGAGCCAAATGGAGTTGTTCTCCCACAAGAACCACTCGGCTGATCCTTCTTCAATATGCCCTTCACCAACATGCCGTGTTTCCTTGATTGAATTAGCTCTCACACCAATATTTGCGTCTAGAGCCTTTGCATTGAGGGCTCTCTGAAAACGGCTGTGGCGCTGAAGTTGCCTGTGAATGTGGAGTTGGTGGCATGTGAAACCCACATGTGGAGCATTCGTTTGTGTGGGATGCTTTACTAGGTTCATTCCTAGATAATGCATTCAAAGGGCACAAAACATAGAGTGTGAAAACTGAGTTTCCTTGAGAGCTGCTTGGAAGCCTGATGGTGTGTGAAGTTAGTGAGCCAAATGGAGTTGTTCTCCCACAAGAACCACTCGGCTGATCCTTCTTCAATATGCCCTTCACCAACATGCAGTGTTTCCTTGATTGAATTAGCTCTCACACCAATATTTGCGTCTAGAGCCTTTGCATTGAGGGCTATCTGAAAACGGCTGTGGCGCTGAAGTTGCCTGTGAATGTGGAGTTGGTGGCATGTGAAACCCGCATGTGGAGCATTCGTTTGTGTGGGATGCTTTACTAGGTTCATTCCTAGATAATGCATTCAAAGGGCACAAAACATAGAGTGTGAAAACTGAGTTTCCTTGAGAGCTGCTTGGAAGCCTGATGGTGTGTGAAGTTAGTGAGCCAAATGGAGTTGTTCTCCCACAAGAACCACTCGGCTGATCCTTCTTCAATATGCCCTTCACCAACATGCAGTGTTTCCTTGATTGAATTAGCTCTCACACCAATATTTGCGTCTAGAGCCTTTGCATTGAGGGCTATCTGAAAACGGCTGTGGCGCTGAAGTTGCCTGTGAATGTGGAGTTGGTGGCATGTGTAACCCGCATGTGGAGCATTCGTTTGTGTGAGATGCTCTACCAGGTTCATTTCAGTCCTAGCCATACAAAGGGCTCTAAGCATAGAGTGTGAAAACTGAGTTTCCTTGAGAGCTGCTTGGAAGCCTGATGGTGTGTGAAGTTAGTGAGCCAAATGGAGTTGTTCTCACACAAGAACCACTCGGCTGATCCTTCTTCAATATGCCCTTCACCAACATGCAGTGTTTCCTTGATTGAATTAGCTCTCACACCAATAATTGCGTCTAGAGCCTTTGCATTGAGGGCTATCTGAAAACGGCTGTGGCGCTGAAGTTGCCTGTGAATGTGGAGTTGGTGGCATGTGAAACCCGCATGTGGAGCATTCGTTTGTGTGGGATGCTCTACCAGGTTCATTCCTAGATAATGCACTCAAAGGGCACTAAGCATAGAGTGTGAAAACTGAGATTCCTTGAGAGCTGCTTGGAAGCCTGATGGTGTGTGAAGTTAGTGAGCCAAATGGAGTTGTTCTCTCACAAGAACCACTCGGCTGATCCTTCTTCAATATGCCCTTCACCAACATGCAGTGTTTCCTTGATTGAATTAGCTCTCACACCAATATTTGCGTCTAGAGCCTTTGCATTGAGGGCTATCTGAAAACGGCTGTGGCGCTGAAGTTGCCTGAGAATGTGGAGTTGGTGGCATGTGAAACCCGCATGTGGAGCATTCGTTTGTGAGGTATGTTCACCAAGCCTCATTTCAGTCCTAGGAACTCAAAGGGCACTAAGCATAGAGTGTGAAAGCTGAGTTTCCTTGAGAGCTGCTTGGAAGCCTGATGGTGTGTGAAGTTAGTGAGCCAAATGGAGTTGTTCTCCCACAAGAACCACTCGGCTGATCCTTCTTCAATATGCCCTTCACCAGCATGCAGTGTTTCCTTGATTGAATTAGCTCTCACACCAATATTTGCGTCTAGAGCCTTTGCATTGAGGGCTATCTGAAAACGGCTGCGGCGCTGAAGTTGCCTGTGAATGTGGAGTTGGTGGCATGTGAAACCCGCATGTGGAGCATTCGTTTGTGTGGGATGCTCTACCAGGTTCATTTCAGTCCTAGCCATACAAAGGGCACTAAGCATAGAGTGTGAAAACTGAGTTTCCTTGAGAGCTGCTTGGAAGCCTGATGGTGTGTGAAGTTAGTGAGCCAAATGGAGTTGTTCTCCCACAAGAACCACTCGGCTGATCCTTCTTCAATATGCCCTTCACCAACATGCAGTGTTTCCTTGATTGAATTAGCTCTCACACCAATATTTGCGTCTAGAGCCTTTGCATTGAGGGCTATCTGAAAACGGCTGTGGCGCTGAAGTTGCCTGTGAATGTGGAGTTGGTGGCATGTGGAACCCGCATGTGGAGCATTCGTTTGTGTGGGATGCTCTACTAGGTTCATTCCCAGATAATGCACTCAAAGGGCACTAAGCATAGAGTGTGAAAACTGAGTTTCCTTGAGAGCTGCTTGGAAGCCTGATGGTGTGTGAAGTTAGTGAGCCAAATGGAGTTGTTCTCCCACAAGAACCACTCGGCTGATCCTTCTTCAATATGCCCTTCACCAACATGCAGTGTTTCCTTGATTGAATTAGCTCTCACACCAATATTTGTGTCTAGAGCCTTTGCATTGAGGGCTATCTGAAAACGGCTGTGGCGCTGAAGTTGCCTGTGAATGTGGAGTTGGTGGCATGTGAAACCCGCATGTGGAGCATTCGTTTGTGTGGGATGCTCTACCAGGTTCATTCCTAGATAATGCACTCAAAGGGCACTAAGCATAGAGTGTGAAAACTGAGTTTCCTTGAGAGCTGCTTGGAAGCCTGATGGTGTGTGAAGTTAGTGAGCCAAATGGAGTTGTTCTCCCACAAGAACCACTCGGCTGATCCTTCTTCAATATGCCCTTCACCAACATGCAGTGTTTCCTTGATTGAATTAGCTCTCACACCAATATTTGCGTCTAGAGCCTTTGCATTGAGGGCTATCTGAAAACGGCTGTGGCGCTGAAGTTGCCTGTGAATGTGGAGTTGGTGGCATGTGAAACCCGCATGTGGAGCATTCGTTTGTGTGGGATGCTCTACTAGGTTCATTCCCAGATAATGCACTCAAAGGGCACTAAGCATAGAGTGTGAAAACTGAGTTTCCTTGAGAGCTGCTTGGAAGCCTGATGGTGTGTGAAGTTAGTGAGCCAAATGGAGTTGTTCTCCCACAAGAACCACTCGGCTGATCCTTCTTTAATATGCCCTTCACCAACATGCAGTGTTTCCTTGATTGAATTAGCTCTCACACCAATATTTGCATCTAGAGCCTTTGCATTGAGGGCTATCTGAAACGGCTGTGGCGCTGAAGTTGCCTGTGAATGTGGAGTTGGTGGCATGTGAAACCCGCATGTGGAGCATTCGTTTATGAGGGATGCTCTCCAAGCTTCATTTCAGTCCTAGGCACTCAAAGGGCACTAAGCATAGAGTGTGAAAACTGAGTTTCCTTGAGAGCTGCTTGGAAGCCTGATGGTGTGTGAAGTTAGTGAGCCAAATGGAGTTGTTCTCCCACAAGAACCACTCTGCTGATCCTTCTTCAATATGCCCTTCACCAACATGCAGTGTTTCCTTGATTGAATTAGCTCTCACACCAATATTTGCGTCTAGAGCCTTTGCATTGAGGGCTATCTGAAAACGGCTGTGGCGCTGAAGTTGCCTGTGAATGTGGAGTTGGTGGCATGTGAAACCCGCATGTGGAGCATTCGTTTGTGTGGGATGCTCTACCAGGTTCATTCCTAGATAATGCACTCAAAGGGCACTAAGCATAGAGTGTGAAAACTGAGTTTCCTTGAGAGCTGCTTGGAAGCCTGATGGTGTGTGAAGTTAGTGAGCCAAATGGAGTTGTTCTCCCACAAGAACCACTCGGCTGATCCTTCTTCAATATGCCCTTCACCCAACATGCAGTGTTCCCTTGATTGAATTAGCTCTCACACCAATATTTGCATCTAGAGCCTTTGCATTGAGGGCTATCTGAAAACAGCTGTGGCGCTGAAGTTGCCTGAGAATGTGGAGTTGGTGGCATGTGAAACCCGCATGTGGAGCATTCGTTTATGAGGGATGCTCTCCAAGCTTCATTTCAGTCCTAGGCACTCAAAGGGCACTAAGCATAGAGTGTGAAAACTGAGTTTCCTTGAGAGCTGCTTGGAAGCCTGATGGTGTGTGAAGTTAGTGAGCCAAATGGAGTTCTTCTCCCACAAGAACCACTCGGCTGATCCTTCTTCAATATGCCCTTCACCAACATGCAGTGTTTCCTTGATTGAATTAGCTCTCACACCAATATTTGCGTCTAGAGCCTTTGCATTGAGGGCTATCTGAAAACGGCTGTGGCGCTGAAGTTGCCTGTGAATGTGGAGTTGGTGGCATGTGAAACCCGCATGTGGAGCATTCGTTTGTGTGGGATGCTCTACCAGGTTCATTCCTAGATAATGCACTCAAAGGGCACTAAGCATAGAGTGTGAAAACTGAGTTTCCTTGAGAGCTGCTTGGAAGCCTGATGGTGTGTGAAGTTAGTGAGCCAAATGGAGTTGTTCTCCCACAAGAACCACTCGGCTGATCCTTCTTTAATATGCCCTTCACCAACATGCAGTGTTTCCTTGATTGAATTAGCTCTCACACCAATATTTGCATCTAGAGCCTTTGCATTGAGGGCTATCTGAAAACGGCTGTGGCGCTGAAGTTGCCTGTGAATGTGGAGTTGGTGGCATGTGAAACCCGCATGTGGAGCATTCGTTTATGAGGGATGCTCTCCAAGCTTCATTTCAGTCCTAGGCACTCAAAGGGCACTAAGCATAGAGTGTGAAAACTGAGTTTCCTTGAGAGCTGCTTGGAAGCCTGATGGTGTGTGAAGTTAGTGAGCCAAATGGAGTTCTTCTCCCACAAGAACCACTCGGCTGATCCTTCTTCAATATGCCCTTCACCAACATGCAGTGTTTCCTTGATTGAATTAGCTCTCACACCAATATTTGCGTCTAGAGCCTTTGCATTGAGGGCTATCTGAAAATGGCTGTGGCGCTGAAGTTGCCTGTGAATGTGGAGTTGGTGGCATGTGAAACCCGCATGTGGAGCATTCGTTTGTGTGGGATGCTCTACCAGGTTCATTCCTAGATAATGCACTCAAAGGGCACTAAGCATAGAGTGTGAAAACTGAGTTTCCTTGAGAGCTGCTTGGAAGCCTGATGGTGTGTGAAGTTAGTGAGCCAAATGGAGTTGTTCTCCCACAAGAACCACTCGGCTGATCCTTCTTTAATATGCCCTTCACCAACATGCAGTGTTTCCTTGATTGAATTAGCTCTCACACCAATATTTGCATTTAGAGCCTTTGCATTGAGGGCTATCTGAAAACGGCTGTGGCGCTGAAGTTGCCTGTGAATGTGGAGTTGGTGGCATGTGAAACCCGCATGTGGAGCATTCGTTTATGAGGGATGCTCTCCAAGCTTCATTTCAGTCCTAGGCACTCAAAGGGCACTAAGCATAGAGTGTGAAAACTGAGTTTCCTTGAGAGCTGCTTGGAAGCCTGATGGTGTGTGAAGTTAGTGAGCCAAATGGAGTTCTTCTCCCACAAGAACCACTCGGCTGATCCTTCTTCAATATGCCCTTCACCAACATGCAGTGTTTCCTTGATTGAATTAGCTCTCACACCAATATTTGCGTCTAGAGCCTTTGCATTGAGGGCTATCTGAAAATGGCTGTGGCGCTGAAGTTGCCTGTGAATGTGGAGTTGGTGGCATGTGAAACCCGCATGTGGAGCATTCGTTTGTGTGGGATGCTCTACCAGGTTCATTCCTAGATAATGCACTCAAAGGGCACTAAGCATAGAGTGTGAAAACTGAGTTTCCTTGAGAGCTGCTTGGAAGCCTGATGGTGTGTGAAGTTAGTGAGCCAAATGGAGTTGTTCTCCCACAAGAACCACTCGGCTGATCCTTCTTTAATATGCCCTTCACCAACATGCAGTGTTTCCTTGATTGAATTAGCTCTCACACCAATATTTGCATCTAGAGCCTTTGCATTGAGGGCTATCTGAAAACGGCTGTGGCGCTGAAGTTGCCTGAGAATGTGGAGTTGGTGGCATGTGAAACCCGCATGTGGAGCATTCGTTTATGAGGGATGCTCTCCAAGCTTCATTTCAGTCCTAGGCACTCAAAGGGCACTAAGCATAGAGTGTGAAAACTGAGTTTCGTTGAGAGCTGCTTGGAAGCCTGATGGTGTGTGAAGTTAGTGAGCCAAATGGAGTTGTTCTCCCACAAGAACCACTCGGCTGATCCTTCTTCAATATGCCCTTCACCAACATGCAGTGTTTCCTTGATTGAATTAGCTCTCACACCAATATTTGCGTCTAGAGCCTTTGCATTGAGGGCTATCTGAAAACGGCTGTGGCGCTGAAGTTGCCTGAGAATGTGGAGTTGGTGGCATGTGAAACCCGCATGTGGAGCATTCGTTTGTGAGGTATGTTCACCAAGCCTCATTTCAGTCCTAGGAACTCAAAGGGCACTAAGCATAGAGTGTGAAAGCTGAGTTTCCTTGAGAGCTGCTTGGAAGCCTGATGGTGTGTGAAGTTAGTGAGTCAAATGGAGTTGTTCTCCCACAAGAACCACTCGGCTGATCCTTCTTCAATATGCCCTTCACCAACATGCAGTGTTCCTTTGATTGAATTAGCTCTCACACCAATATTTGCGTCTAGAGCCTTTGCATTGAGGGCTATCTGAAAACGGCTGTGGCGCTGAAGTTGCCTATGAATGTGGAGTTGGTGGCATGTGAAACCCGCATGTGGAGCATTAGTTTATGAGGGATGCTCTCCAAGCTTCATTTCAGTCCTAGCACTCAAAGGGCACTAAGCATAGAGTGTGAAACTGAGTTTCCTTGAGAGCTGCTTGAAAGCCTGATGGTGTGTGAAGTTAGTGAGCCAAATGGAGTTGTTCTCCCACAAGAACCACTCGGCTGATCCTTCTTCAATATGCCCTTCACCAACATGCAGTGTTTCCTTGATTGAATTAGCTCTCACACCAATATTTGCGTCTAGAGCCTTTGCATTGAGGGCTATCTGAAAACGGCTGTGGCGCTGAAGTTGCCTGTGAATGTGGAGTTGGTGGCATGTGAAACCCGCATGTGGAGCATTCGTTTGTGTGGGATGCTCTACCAGGTTCATTCCTAGATAATGCACTCAAAGGGCACTAAGCATAGAGTGTGAAAACTGAGTTCCTTGAGAGCTGCTTGGAAGCCTGATGGTGTGTGAAGTTAGTGAGCCAAATGGAGTTGTTCTCCCACAAGAACCACTCGGCTGATCCTTCTTCAATATGCCCTTCACCAACATGCAGTGTTTCCTTGATTGAATTAGCTCTCACACAAATATTTGCGTCTAGAGCCTTTGCATTGAGGGCTATCTGAAAACGGCTGTGGCGCTGAAGTTGCCTGAGAATGTGGAGTTGGTGGCATGTGAAACCCGCATGTGGAGCATTCGTTTGTGTGGGATGCTCTACCAGGTTCATTTCAGTCATAGCCATACAAAGGGCACTAAGCATAGAGTGTGAAAGCTGAGTTTCCTTGAGAGCTGCTTGGAAGCCTGATGGTGTGTGAAGTTAGTGAGTCAAATGGAGTTGTTCTCCCACAAGAACCACTCGGCTGATCCTTCTTCAATATGCCCTTCACCAACATGCAGTGTTCCCTTGATTGAATTAGCTCTCACACCAATATTTGCGTCTAGAGCCTTTGCATTGAGGGCTATCTGAAAACGGCTGTGGCGCTGAAGTTTCCTGAGAATGTGGAGTTGGTGGCATGTGAAACCCGCATGTGGAGCATTCGTTTGTGTGACGGATGTTCACCAAGCCTCATTTCAGTCCTAGGAACTCAAAGGGCACTAAGCATAGAGTGTGAAAGCTGAGTTTCCTTGAGAGCTGCTTGGAAGCCTGATGGTGTGTGAAGTTAGTGAGCCAAATGGAGTTGTTCTCCCACAAGAACCACTCGGCTGATCCTTCTTCAATATGCCCTTCACCAACATGCAGTGTTTCCTTGATTGAATTAGCTCTCACACCAATATTTGCGTCTAGAGCCTTTGCATTGAGGGCTATCTGAAAACGGCTGTGGCGCTGAAGTTGCTTGTGAATGTGGAGTTGGTGGCATGTGAAACCCGCATGTGGAGCATTCGTTTGTGTGGGATGCTCTACCAGGTTCATTCCTAGATAATGCACTCAAAGGGCACTAAGCATAGAGTGTGAAAACTGAGTTTCCTTGAGAGCTGCTTGGAAGCCTGATGGTGTGTGAAGTTAGTGAGCCAAATGGAGTTGTTCTCCCACAAGAACCACTCGGCTGATCCTTCTTCAATATGCCCTTCACCAACATGCAGTGTTTCCTTGATTGAATTAGCTCTCACACCAATATTTGCGTCTAGAGCCTTTGCATTGAGGGCTATCTGTAAATGGCTGTGGCGCTGAAGTTGCCTGTGAATGTGGAGTTGGTGGCATGTGAAACCCGCATGTGGAGCATTCGTTTGTGTGGGATGCTCTACCAGGTTGATTTCAGTCCTAGCCATACAAAGGGCACTAAGCATAGAGTGTGAAAACTGAGTTTCCTTGAAGAGCTGCTTGGAAGCCTGATGGTGTGTGAAGTTAGTGAGCCAAATGGAGTTGTTCTCCCACAAGAACCACTCGGCTGATCCTTCTTCAATATGCCCTTCACCAACATGCAGTGTTTCCTTGATTGAATTAGCTCTCACACCAATATTTGCGTCTAGAGCCTTTGCATTGAGGGCTATCTGTAAATGGCTGTGGCGCTGAAGTTGCCTGTGAATGTGGAGTTGGTGGCATGTGAAACCCGCATGTGGAGCATTCGTTTGTGTGGGATGCTCTACCAGGTTGATTTCAGTCCTAGCCATACAAAGGGCACTAAGCATAGAGTGTGAAAACTGAGTTTCCTTGAGAGCTGCTTGGAAGCCTGATGGTGTGTGAAGTTTGTGAGCCAAATGGAGTTGTTCTCCCACAAGAACCACTCGGCTGATCCTTCTTCAATATGCCCTTCACCAACATGCAGTGTTTCCTTGATTGAATTAGCTCTCACACCAATATTTGCGTCTAGAGCCTTTGCATTGAGGGCTATCTGAAAACGGCTGTGGCGCTGAAGTTGCCTGACAATGTGGAGTTGGTGGCATGTGAAACCCGCATGTGGAGCATTCGTTTGTGTGGGATGCTCTACCAGGTTGATTTCAGTCCTAGCCATACAAAGGGCACTAAGCATAGAGTGTGAAAACTGAGTTTCCTTGAGAGCTGCTTGGAAGCCTGATGGTGTGTGAAGTTAGTGAGCGAAATGGAGTTGTTCTCCCACAAGAACCACTCGGCTGATCCTTCTTCAATATGCCCTTCACCAACATGCAGTGTTTCCTTGATTGAATTAGCTCTCACACCAATATTTGCGTCTAGAGCCTTTGCATTGAGGGCTATCTGAAAACGGCTGTGGCGCTGAAGTTGCCTGAGAATGTGGAGTTGGTGGCATGTGAAACCCGCATGTGGAGCATTCGTTTGTGAGGTATGTTCACCAAGCCTCATTTCAGTCCTAGGAACTCAAAGGGCACTAAGCATAGAGTGTGAAAGCTGAGTTTCCTTGAGAGCTGCTTGGAAGCCTGATGGTGTGTGAAGTTAGTGAGTCAAATGGAGTTGTTCTCCCACAAGAACCACTCGGCTGATCCTTCTTCAATATGCCCTTCACCAACATGCAGTGTTCCTTTGATTGAATTAGCTCTCACACCAATATTTGCGTCTAGAGCCTTTGCATTGAGGGCTATCTGAAAACGGCTGTGGCGCTGAAGTTGCCTATGAATGTGGAGTTGGTGGCATGTGAAACCCGCATGTGGAGCATTCGTTTATGAGGGATGCTCTCCAAGCTTCATTTCAGTCCTAGGCACTCAAAGGGCACTAAGCATAGAGTGTGAAAACTGAGTTTCCTTGAGAGCTGCTTGAAAGCCTGATGGTGTGTGAAGTTAGTGAGCCAAATGGAGTTGTTCTCCCACAAGAACCACTCGGCTGATCCTTCTTCAATATGCCCTTCATTACCAACATGCAGTGTTTTCCTTGATTGAATTAGCTCTCACACCAATATTTGCGTCTAGAGCCTTTGCATTGAGGGCTATCTGAAAACGGCTGTGGCGCTGAAGTTGCCTGTGAATGTGGAGTTGGTGGCATGTGAAACCCGCATGTGGAGCATTCGTTTGTGTGGGATGCTCTACCAGGTTCATTCCTAGATAATGCACTCAAAGGGCACTAAGCATAGAGTGTGAAAACTGAGTTTCCTTGAGAGCTGCTTGGAAGCCTGATGGTGTGTGAAGTTAGTGAGCCAAATGGAGTTGTTCTCCCACAAGAACCACTCGGCTGATCCTTCTTCAATATGCCCTTCACCAACATGCAGTGTTTCCTTGATTGAATTAGCTCTCACACCAATATTTGCGTCTAGAGCCTTTGCATTGAGGGCTATCTGAAAACGGCTGTGGCGCTGAAGTTGCCTGAGAATGTGGAGTTGGTGGCATGTTGAAACCCGCATGTGGAGCATTCGTTTGTGAGGTATGTTCACCAAGCCTCATTTCAGTCCTAGGAACTCAAAGGGCACTAAGCATAGAGTGTGAAAGCTGAGTTTCCTTGAGAGCTGCTTGGAAGCCTGATGGTGTGTGAAGTTAGTGAGTCAAATGGAGTTGTTCTCCCACAAGAACCACTCGGCTGATCCTTCTTCAATATGCCCTTCACCAACATGCAGTGTTCCCTTGATTGAATTAGCTCTCACACCAATATTTGCGTCTAGAGCCTTTGCATTGAGGGCTATCTGAAAACGGCTGTGGCGCTGAAGTTTCCTGAGAATGTGGAGTTGGTGGCATGTGAAACCGCATGTGGAGCATTCGTTTGTGACGGATGTTCACCAAGCCTCATTTCAGTCCTAGGAACTCAAAGGGCACTAAGCATAGAGTGTGAAAGCTGAGTTTCCTTGAGAGCTGCTTGGAAGCCTGATGGTGTGTGAAGTTAGTGAGCCAAATGGAGTTGTTCTCCCACAAGAACCACTCGGCTGATCCTTCTTCAATATGCCCTTCACCAACATGCAGTGTTTCCTTGATTGAATTAGCTCTCACACCAATATTTGCGTCTAGAGCCTTTGCATTGAGGGCTATCTGAAAACGGCTGTGGCGCTGAAGTTGCTTGTGAATGTGGAGTTGGTGGCATGTGAAACCCGCATGTGGAGCATTCGTTTGTGTGGGATGCTCTACCAGGTTCATTCCTAGATAATGCACTCAAAGGGCACTAAGCATAGAGTGTGAAAACTGAGTTTCCTTGAGAGCTGCTTGGAAGCCTGATGGTGTGTGAAGTTAGTGAGCCAAATGGAGTTGTTCTCCCACAAGAACCACTCGGCTGATCCTTCTTCAATATGCCCTTCACCAACATGCAGTGTTTCCTTGATTGAATTAGCTCTCACACCAATATTTGCGTCTAGAGCCTTTGCATTGAGGGCTATCTGTAAATGGCTGTGGCGCTGAAGTTGCCTGTGAATGTGGAGTTGGTGGCATGTGAAACCCGCATGTGGAGCATTCGTTTGTGTGGGATGCTCTACCAGGTTGATTTCAGTCCTAGCCATACAAAGGGCACTAAGCATAGAGTGTGAAAACTGAGTTTCCTTGAGAGCTGCTTGGAAGCCTGATGGTGTGTGAAGTTAGTGAGCCAAATGGAGTTGTTCTCCCACAAGAACCACTCGGCTGATCCTTCTTCAATATGCCCTTCACCAACATGCAGTGTTTCCTTGATTGAATTAGCTCTCACACCAATATTTGCGTCTAGAGCCTTTGCATTGAGGGCTATCTGAAAACGGCTGTGGCGCTGAAGTTGCCTGAGAATGTGGAGTTGGTGGCATGTGAAACCCGCATGTGGAGCATTCGTTTGTGTGGGATGCTCTACCAGGTTCATTCCTAGATAATGCACTCAAAGGGCACTAAGCATAGAGTGTGAAAACTGAGTTTCCTTGAGAGCTGCTTGGAAGCCTGATGGTGTGTGAAGTTAGTGAGCCAAATGGAGTTGTTCTCCCACAAGAACCACTCGGCTGATCCTTCTTCAATATGCCCTTCACCAACATGCAGTGTTTCCTTGATTGAATTAGCTCTCACACCAATATTTGCGTCTAGAGCCTTTGCATTGAGGGCTATCTGTAAATGGCTGTGGCGCTGAAGTTGCCTGTGAATGTGGAGTTGGTGGCATGTGAAACCCGCATGTGGAGCATTCGTTTGTGTGGGATGCTCTACCAGGTTGATTTCAGTCCTAGCCATACAAAGGGCACTAAGCATAGAGTGTGAAAACTGAGTTTCCTTGAGAGCTGCTTGGAAGCCTGATGGTGTGTGAAGTTTGTGAGCCAAATGGAGTTGTTCTCCCACAAGAACCACTCGGCTGATCCTTCTTCAATATGCCCTTCACCAACATGCAGTGTTTCCTTGATTGAATTAGCTCTCACACCAATATTTGCGTCTAGAGCCTTTGCATTGAGGGCTATCTGAAAACGGCTGTGGCGCTGAAGTTGCCTGACAATGTGGAGTTGGTGGCATGTGAAACCCGCATGTGGAGCATTCGTTTGTGTGGGATGCTCTACCAGGTTGATTTCAGTCCTAGCCATACAAAGGGCACTAAGCGTAGAGTGTGAAAACTGAGTTTCCTTGAGAGCTGCTTGGAAGCCTGATGGTGTGTGAAGTTAGTGAGCCAAATGGAGTTGTTCTCCCACAAGAACCACTCGGCTGATCCTTCTTCAATATGCCCTTCACCAACATGCAGTGTTTCCTTGATTGAATTAGCTCTCACACCAATATTTGCGTCTAGAGCCTTTGCATTGAGGGCTATCTGAAAACGGCTGTGGCGCTGAAGTTGCCTGAGAATGTGGAGTTGGTGGCATGTGAAACCCACATGTGGAGCATTCGTATGTGAGGTATGTTCACCAAGCCTCATTTCAGTCCTAGGAACTCAAAGGGCACTAAGCATAGAGTGTGAAAACTGAGTTTCCTTGAGAGCTGCTTGGAAGCCTGATGGTGTGTGAAGTTAGTGAGCCAAATGGAGTTGTTCTCCCACAAGAACCACTCGGCTGATCCTTCTTTAATATGCCCTTCACCAACATGCAGTGTTTCCTTGATTGAATTAGCTCTCACACCAATATTTGCATCTAGAGCCTTTGCATTGAGGGCTATCTGAAAACGGCTGTGGCGCTGAAGTTGCCTGTGAATGTGGAGTTGGTGGCATGTGAAACCCGCATGTGGAGCATTCGTTTATGAGGGATGCTCTCCAAGCTTCATTTCAGTCCTAGGCACTCAAAGGGCACAAAACATAGAGTGTGAAAACTGAGTTTCCTTGAGAGCTGCTTGGAAGCCTGATGGTGTGTGAAGTTAGTGAGCCAAATGGAGTTGTTCTCCCACAAGAACCACTCGGCTGATCCTTCTTCAATATGCCCTTCACCAACATGCAGTGTTTCCTTGATTGAATTAGCTCTCACACCAATATTTGCGTCTAGAGCCTTTGCATTGAGGGCTATCTGAAAACGGCTGTGGCGCTGAAGTTGCCTGAGAATGTGGAGTTGGTGGCATGTGAAACCCGCATGTGGAGCATTCGTTTGTGAGGTATGTTCACCAAGCCTCATTTCAGTCCTAGGAACTCAAAGGGCACTAAGCATAGAGTGTGAAAGCTGAGTTTCCTTGAGAGCTGCTTGGAAGCCTGATGGTGTGTGAAGTTAGTGAGTCAAATGGAGTTGTTCTCCCACAAGAACCACTCGGCTGATCCTTCTTCAATATGCCCTTCACCAACATGCAGTGTTCCCTTGATTGAATTAGCTCTCACACCAATATTTGCGTCTAGAGCCTTTGCATTGAGGGCTATCTGAAAACGGCTGTGGCGCTGAAGTTGCCTATGAATGTGGAGTTGGTGGCATGTGAAACCCGCATGTGGAGCATTCGTTTATGAGGGATGCTCTCCAAGCTTCATTTCAGTCCTAGGCACTCAAAGGGCACTAAGCATAGAGTGTGAAAACTGAGTTTCCTTGAGAGCTGCTTGGAAGCCTGATGGTGTGTGAAGTTAGTGAGCCAAATGGAGTTGTTCTCCCACAAGAACCACTCGGCTGATCCTTCTTCAATATGCCCTTCACCAACATGCAGTGTTTCCTTGATTGAATTAGCTCTCACACCAATATTTGCGTCTAGAGCCTTTGCATTGAGGGCTATCTGAAAACGGCTGTGGCGCTGAAGTTGCCTGTGAATGTGGAGTTGGTGGCATGTGAAACCCGCATGTGGAGCATTCGTTTGTGTGGGATGCTCTACCAGGTTCATTCCTAGATAATGCACTCAAAGGGCACTAAGCATAGAGTGTGAAAACTGAGTTTCCTTGAGAGCTGCTTGGAAGCCTGATGGTGTGTGAAGTTAGTGAGCCAAATGGAGTTGTTCTCCCACAAGAACCACTCGGCTGATCCTTCTTCAATATGCCCTTCACCAACATGCAGTGTTTCCTTGATTGAATTAGCTCTCACACCAATATTTGCGTCTAGAGCCTTTGCATTGAGGGCTATCTGAAAACGGCTGTGGCGCTGAAGTTGCCTGTGAATGTGGAGTTGGTGGCATGTGAAACCCGCATGTGGAGCATTCGTTTGTCTGGGATGCTCTACCAGGTTGATTTCAGTCCTAGCCATACAAAGGGCACTAAGCATAGAGTGTGAAAACTGAGTTTCCTTGAGAGCTGCTTGGAAGCCTGATGGTGTGTGAAGTTAGTGAGCCAAATGGAGTTGTTCTCCCACAAGAACCACTCGGCTGATCCTTCTTCAATATGCCCTTCACCAACATGCAGTGTTTCCTTGATTGAATTAGCTCTCACACCAATATTTGCGTCTAGAGCCTTTGCATTGAGGGCTATCTGAAAACGGCTGTGGCGCTGAAGTTGCCTGAGAATGTGGAGTTGGTGGCATGTGAAACCCGCATGTGGAGCATTCGTTTGTGTGGGATGCTCTACCAGGTTGATTTCAGTCCTAGCCATACAAAGGGCACTAAGCATAGAGTGTGAAAACTGAGTTTCCTTGAGAGCTGCTTGGAAGCCTGATGGTGTGTGAAGTTAGTGAGCCAAATGGAGTTGTTCTCCCACAAGAACCACTCGGCTGATCCTTCTTCAATATGCCCTTCACCAACATGCAGTGTTTCCTTGATTGAATTAGCTCTCACACCAATATTTGCGTCTAGAGCCTTTGCATTGAGGGCTATCTGAAAACGGCTGTGGCGCTGAAGTTGCCTGAGAATGTGGAGTTGGTGGCATGTGAAACCCGCATGTGGAGCATTCGTATGTGAGGTATGTTCACCAAGCCTCATTTCAGTCCTAGGAACTCAAAGGGCACTAAGCATAGAGTGTGAAAGCTGAGTTTCCTTGAGAGCTGCTTGGAAGCCTGATGGTGTGTGAAGTTAGTGAGCCAAATGGAGTTGTTCTCCCACAAGAACCACTCGGCTGATCCTTCTTCAATATGCCCTTCACCAACATGCAGTGTTTCCTTGATTGAATTAGCTCTCACACCAATATTTGCGTCTAGAGCCTTTGCATTGAGGGCTATCTGAAAACGGCTGTGGCGCTGAAGTTGCTTGTGAATGTGGAGTTGGTGGCATGTGAAACCCGCATGTGGAGCATTCGTTTGTGTGGGATGCTCTACCAGGTTCATTCCTAGATAATGCACTCAAAGGGCACTAAGCATAGAGTGTGAAAACTGAGTTTCCTGGAGAGCTGCTTGGAAGCCTGATGGTGTGTGAAATTAGTGAGTCAAATGGAGTTGTTCTCCCACAAGAACCACTCGGCTGATCCTTCTTCAATATGCCCTTCACCAACATGCAGTGTTTCCTTGATTGAATTAGCTCTCACACCAATATTTGCGTCTAGAGCCTTTGCATTGAGGGCTATCTGAAAACGGCTGTGGCGCTGAAGTTGCCTGTGAATGTGGAGTTGGTGGCATGTGAAACCCGCATGTGGAGCATTCGTTTGTGTGGGATGCTCTACCAGGTTCATTCCTAGATCATGCACTCAAAGGGCACTAAGCATAGAGTGTGAAAACTGAGTTTCCTTGAGAGCTGCTTGGAAGCCTGATGGTGTGTGAAGTTAGTGAGCCAAATGGAGTTGTTCTCCCACAAGAACCACTCGGCTGATCCTTCTTCAATATGCCCTTCACCAACATGCAGTGTTTCCTTGATTGAATTAGCTCTCACACCAATATTTGCGTCTAGAGCCTTTGCATTGAGGGCTATCTGAAAACGGCTGTGGCGCTGAAGTTGCTTGTGAATGTGGAGTTGGTGGCAGGTGAAACCCGCATGTGGAGCATTCGTTTGTGTGGGATGCTCTACCAGGTTCATTCCTAGATAATGCACTCAAAGGGCACTAAGCATAGAGTGTGAAAACTGAGTTTCCTTGAGAGCTGCTTGGAAGCCTGATGGTGTGTGAAATTAGTGAGTCAAATGGAGTTGTTCTCCCACAAGAACCACTCGGCTGATCCTTCTTCAATATGCCCTTCACCAACATGCAGTGTTTCCTTGATTGAATTAGCTCTCACACCAATATTTGCGTCTAGAGTCTTTGCATTGAGGGCTATCTGAAAACGGCTGTGGCACTGAAGTTGCCTGTGAATGTGGAGTTGGTGGCATGTGAAACCCGCATGTGGAGCATTCGTTTGTGTGGGATGCTCTACCAGGTTCATTCCTAGATAATGCACTCAAAGGGCACTAAGCATAGAGTGTGAAAACTGAGTTTCCTTGAGAGCTGCTTGGAAGCCTGATGGTGTGTGAAGTTAGTGAGTCAAATGGAGTTGTTCTCCCACAAGAACCACTCGGCTGATCCTTCTTCAATATGCCCTTCACCAACATGCAGTGTTTCCTTGATTGAATTAGCTCTCACACCAATATTTGCGTCTAGAGCCTTTGCATTGAGGGCTATCTGAAAACGGCTGTGGCGCTGAAGTTGCCTGTGAATGTGGAGTTGGTGGCATGTGAAACCCGCATGTGGAGCATTCGTTTGTGTGGGATGCTCACCAAGCTTCATTTCATTCCCAGGAATACAATGGGCACTAAGCATGGAGTGTGAAAACTGAGTTTCCTTGAGAGCTGCTTGGAAGCCTGATGGTGTGTGAAGTTAGTGAGTCAAATGGAGTTGTTCTCCCACAAGAACCACTTGGCTGATCCTTTTTCAATATGCCCTTCACCAACATGCAGTGTTTCCTTGATTGAATTAGCTCTCACACCAATATTTGCATCTAGAGCCTTTGCATTGAGGGCTATCTGAAAACGGCTGTGGCGCTGAAGTTGCCTGAGAATGTGGAGTTGGTGGCATGTGAAACCCGCATGTGGAGCATTCGTTTGTGTGGGATGTTCACCAAGCCTCATTTCAGTCCTAGGAACTCAAAGGGCACTAAGCATAGAGTGTGAAAAGTGAGTTTCCTTGAGAGCTGCTTGGAAGCCTGATGGTGTGTGAAGTTAGTGAGCCAAATGGAGTTGTTCTCCCACAAGAACCACTTGGCTGATCCTTCTTCAATATGCCCTTCACCAACATGCAGTGTTTCCTTGATTGAATTAGCTCTCACACCAATATTTGCGTCTAGAGCCTTTGCATTGAGGGCTATCTGAAAACGGCTGTGGCGCTGAAGTTGCCTGTGAATGTGGAGTTGGTGGCATGTGAAACCCGCATGTGGAGCATTCGTTTGTGTGGGATGCTCTACCAGGTTCATTCCTAGATAATGCACTCAAAGGGCACTAAACATAGAGTGTGAAAACTGAGTTTCCTTGAGAGCTGCTTGGAAGCCTGATGGTTGTGAAGTTAGTGAGTCAAATGGAGTTGTTCTCCCACAAGAACCACTCGGCTGATCCTTCTTCAATATGCCCTTCACCAACATGCAGTGTTTCCTTGATTGAATTAGCTCTCACACCAATATTTGCGTCTAGAGCCTTTGCATTGAGGGCTATCTGAAAACGGCTGTGGCGCTGAAGTTGCCTGAGAATGTGGAGTTGGTGGCATGTGAAACCCGCATGTGGAGCATTCGTTTCTGAGGGATGTTCACCAAGCCTCATTTCAGTCCTAGGATCTCAAAGGGTACTAAGCATAGAATGTGAAAGCTGAGTTTCCTTGAGAGCTGCTTGGAAGCCTGATAGTGTGTGAAGTTAGTGAGCCAAATGGAGTTGTTCTCCCACAAGAACCACTCGGCTGATCCTTCTTCAATATGCCCTTCACCAACATGCAGTGTTTCCTTGATTGAATTAGCTCTCACACCAATATTTGCATCTAGAGCCTTTGCATTGAGGGCTATCTGAAAACGGCTGTGGCGCTGAAGTTGCCTGTGAATGTGGAGTTGGTGGCATGTGAAACCCGCATGTGGAGCATTCGTTTGTGTGGGATGCTCACCAAGCTTCATTTCATTCCCAGGCATACAATGGGCTCTAAGCATGGAGTGTGAAAACTGAGTTTCCTTGAGAGCTGCTTGGAAGCCTGATGGTGTGTGAAGTTAGTGAGTCAAATGTAGTTGTTCTCCCACAAGAACCACTCGGCTGATCCTTCTTCAATATGCCCTTCACCAACATGCAGTGTTTCCTTGATTGAATTAGCTCTCACACCAATATTTGCGTCTAGAGCCTTTGCATTGAGGGCTATCTGAAAACGGCTGTGGCGCTGAAGTTGCCTGAGAATGTGGAGTTGGTGGCATGTGAAACCCGCATGTGGAGCATTCGTTTGTGTGGGATGCTCTACCAGGTTCATTCCTAGATAATGCACTCAAAGGGCACTAAGCATAGAGTGTGAAAACTGAGTTTCCTTGAGAGCTGCTTGGAAGCCTGATGGTGTGTGAAGTTAGTGAGCCAAATGGAGTTGTTCTCCCACAAGAACCACTCGGCTGATCCTTCTTCAATATGGCCTTCACCAACATGCAGTGTTTCCTTGATTGAATTAGCTCTCACACCAATATTTGCGTCTAGAGCCTTTGCATTGAGGGCTATCTGAAAACGGCTGTGGCGCTGAAGTTGCCTGACAATGTGGAGTTGGTGGCATGTGAAACCCGCATGTGGAGCATTCGTTTGTGATAGATGTTCACCAAGCCTCATTTCAGTCCTAGGAACTCAAAGGGCACTAAGCATAGAGTGTGAAAGCTGAGTTTCCTTGAGAGCTGCTTGGAAGCCTGATGGTGTGTGAAGTTAGTGAGTCAAATGGAGTTGTTCTCCCACAAGAACCACTCGGCTGATCCTTCTTCAATATGCCCTTCACCAACATGCAGTGTTTCCTTGATTGAATTAGCTCTCACACCAATATTTGCATCTAGAGCCTTTGCATTGAGGGCTATCTGAAAACGGCTGTGGCGCTGAAGTTGCCTGTGAATGTGGAGTTGGTGGCATGTGAAACCCGCATGTGGAGCATTCGTTTGTGTGAGATGCTCACCAAGCTTCATTTCATTCCCAGGCATACAATGGGCACTAAGCATGGAGTGTGAAAACTGAGTTTCCTTGAGAGCTGCTTGGAAGCCTGATGGTGTGTGAAGTTAGTGAGTCAAATGGAGTTGTTCTCCCACAAGAACCACTCGGCTGATCCTTCTTCAATATGCCCTTCACCAACATGCAGTGTTTCCTTGATTGAATTAGCTCTCACACCAATATTTGCGTCTAGAGCCTTTGCATTGAGGGCTATCTGAAAACGGCTGTGGCGCTGAAGTTGCCTGAGAATGTGGAGTTGGTGGCATGTGAAACCCGCATGTGGAGCATTCGTTTGTGAGGTATGTTCACCAAGCCTCATTTCAGTCTTAGGAACTCAAAGGGCACTAAGCATAGAGTGTGAAAAGTGAGTTTCCTTGAGAGCTGCTTGGAAGCCTGATGGTGTGTGAAGTTAGTGAGCCAAATGGAGTTGTTCTCCCACAAGAACCACTCGGCTGATCCTTCTTCAATATGCCCTTCACCAACATGCAGTGTTTCCTTGATTGAATTAGCTCTCACACCAATATTTGCGTCTAGAGCCTTTGCATTGAGGGCTATCTGAAAACGGCTGTGGCGCTGAAGTTGCCTGTGAATGTGGAGTTGGTGGCATGTGAAACCCGCATGTGGAGCATTCGTTTGTGTGGGATGCTCTACCAGGTTCATTCCTAGATAATGCACTCAAAGGGCACTAAGCATAGAGTGTGAAAACTGAGTTTCCTTGAGAGCTGCTTGGAAGCCTGATGGTGTGTGAAGTTAGTGAGCCAAATGGAGATGTTCTCCCACAAGAACCACTCGGCTGATCCTTCTTCAATATGCCCTTCACCAACATGGAGTGTTTCCTTGATTGAATTAGCTCTCACACCAATATTTGCGTCTAGAGCCTTTGCATTGAGGGCTATCTAAAAACGGCTGTGGCGCTGAAGTTGCCTGAGAATGAGTTTCCTTGAGAGCTGCTTGGAAGCCTGATGGTGTGTGAAGTTAGTGAGTCAAATGGAGTTGTTCTCCCACAAGAACCACTCGGCTGATCCTTCTTCAATATGCCCTTCACCAACATGCACTGTTTCCTTGATTGAATTAGCTCTCACACCAATATTTGCGTCTAGAGCCTTTGCATTGAGGGCTATCTGAAAATGGCTGTGGCGCTGAAGTTGCCTGTGAATGTGGAGTTGGTGGCATGTGAAACCCGCATGTGGAGCATTCGTTTGTGTGGGATGCTCTACCAGGTTCATTCCTAGATAATGCACTCAAAGGGCACTAAGCATAGAGTGTGAAAAGTGAGTTTCCTTGAGAGCTGCTTGGAAGCCTGATGGTGTGTGAAGTTAGTGAGCCAAATGGAGTTGTTCTCCCACAAGAACCACTCGGCTGATCCTTCTTCAATATGCCCTTCACCAACATGCAGTGTTTCCTTGATTGAATTAGCTCTCACACCAATATTTGCGTCTAGAGCCTTTGCATTGAGGGCTATCTGAAAACGGCTGTGGCGCTGAAGTTGCCTGTGAATGTGGAGTTGGTGGCATGTGAAACCCGCATGTGGAGCATTCGTTTGTGTGGGATGCTCTACCAGGTTCATTCCTAGATAATGCACTCAAAGGGTACTAAGCATAGAGTGTGAAAACTGAGTTTCCTTGAGAGCTGCTTGGAAGCCTGATGGTGTGTGAAGTTAGTGAGCCAAATGGAGTTGTTCTCCCACAAGAACCACTCGGCTGATCCTTCTTCAATATGCCCTTCACCAACATGGAGTGTTTCCTTGATTGAATTAGCTCTCACACCAATATTTGCGTCTAGAGCCTTTGCATTGAGGGCTATCTGAAAACGGCTGTGGCGCTGAAGTTGCCTGAGAATGTGGAGTTGGTGGCATGTGAAACCCGCATGTGGAGCATTCGTTTGTGTGGGATGCTCTCCAAGCTTCATTTGATTCCTAGGCACTCAAAGGGCACTAAGCATAGAGTGTGAAAACTGAGTTTCCTTGAGAGCTCCTTGGAAGCCTGATGGTGTGTGAAGTTAGTGAGCCAAATGGAGTTCTTCTCCCACAAGAACCACTCGGCTGATCCTTCTTCAATATGCCCTTCACCAACATGCAGTGTTTCCTTGATTGAATTAGCTCTCACACCAATATTTGCGTCTAGAGCCTTTGCATTGAGGGCTATCTGAAAACGGCTGTGGCGCTGAAGTTGCCTGTGAATGTGGAGTTGGTGGCATGTGAAACCCGCATGTGGAGCATTCGTTTGTGTGGGATGCTCTACCAGGTTCATTCCTAGATAATGCACTCAAAGGGCACTAAGCATAGAGTGTGAAAACTGAGTTTCCTTGAGAGCTGCTTGGAAGCCTGATGGTGTGTGAAGTTAGTGAGCCAAATGGAGTTGTTCTCCCACAAGAACCACTCGGCTGATCCTTCTTCAATATGCCCTTCACCAACATGCAGTGTTTCCTTGATTGAATTAGCTCTCACACCCATATTTGCGTCTAGAGCCTTTGCATTGAGGGCTATCTGAAAACGGCTGTGGCGCTGAAGTTGCCTGTGAATGTGGAGTTGGTGGCATGTGAAACCCGCATGTGGAGCATTCGTTTGTGTGGGATGCTGACCAAGCTTCATTTCAGTCCTAGGCACACAAAGAGCACTAAGCATAGAGTGTGAAAACTGAGTTTCCTTGAGAGCTGCTTGGAAGCCTGATGGTGTGTGAAGTTAGTGAGCCAAATGGAGTTGTTCTCCCACAAGAACCACTCGGCTGATCCTTCTTCAATATGCCCTTCACCAACATGCAGTGTTTCCTTGATTGAATTAGCTCTCACACCAATATTTGCGTCTAGAGCCTTTGCATTGAGGGCTATCTGAAAACGGCTGTGGCGCTGAAGTTGCCTGTGAATGTGGAGTTGGTGGCATGTGAAACCCGCATGTGGAGCATTCGTTTGTGTGGGATGCTCTACCAGGTTCATTCCTAGATAATGCACTCAAAGGGCACTAAGCATAGAGTGTGAAAACTGAGTTTCCTTGAGAGCTGCTTGGAAGCCTGATGGTGTGTGAAGTTAGTGAGCCAAATGGAGTTGTTCTCCCACAAGAACCACTCGGCTGATCCTTCTTCAATATGCCCTTCACCAACATGGAGTGTTTCCTTGATTGAATTAGCTCTCACACCAATATTTGCGTCTAGAGCCTTTGCATTGAGGGCTATCTAAAAACGGCTGTGGCGCTGAAGTTGCCTGAGAATGAGTTTCCTTGAGAGCTGCTTGGAAGCCTGATGGTGTGTGAAGTTAGTGAGTCAAATGGAGTTGTTCTCCCACAAGAACCACTCGGCTGATCCTTCTTCAATATGCCCTTCACCAACATGCAGTGTTTCCTTGATTGAATTAGCTCTCACACCAATATTTGCGTCTAGAGCCTTTGCATTGAGGGCTATCTTAAAACGGCTGTGGCGCTGAAGTTGCCTGTGAATGTGGAGTTGGTGGCATGTGAAACCCGCATGTGGAGCATTCGTTTGTGTGGGATGCTCTACCAGGTTCATTCCTAGATAATGCACTCAAAGGGCACTAAGCATAGAGTGTGAAAAGTGAGTTTCCTTGAGAGCTGCTTGGAAGCCTGATGGTGTGTGAAGTTAGTGAGCCAAATGGAGTTGTTCTCCCACAAGAACCACTCGGCTGATCCTTCTTCAATATGCCCTTCACCAACATGCAGTGTTTCCTTGATTGAATTAGCTCTCACACCAATATTTGCGTCTAGAGCCTTTGCATTGAGGGCTATCTGAAAACGGCTGTGGCGCTGAAGTTGCCTGTGAATGTGGAGTTGGTGGCATGTGAAACCCGCATGTGGAGCATTCGTTTGTGTGGGATGCTCTACCAGGTTCATTCCTAGATAATGCACTCAAAGGGCACTAAGCATAGAGTGTGAAAACTGAGTTTCCTTGAGAGCTGCTTGGAAGCCTGATGGTGTGTGAAGTTAGTGAGCCAAATGGAGTTCTTCTCCCACAAGAACCACTCGGCTGATCCTTCTTCAATATGCCCTTCACCAACATGGAGTGTTTCCTTGATTGAATTAGCTCTCACACCAATATTTGCGTCTAGAGCCTTTGCATTGAGGGCTATCTGAAAACGGCTGTGGCGCTGAAGTTGCCTGAGAATGTGGAGTTGGTGGCATGTGAAACCCGCATGTGGAGCATTCGTTTGTGTGGGATGCTCTCCAAGCTTCATTTGATTCCTAGGCACTCAAAGGGCACTAAGCATAGAGTGTGAAAACTGAGTTTCCTTGAGAGCTGCTTGGAAGCCTGATGGTGTGTGAAGTTAGTGAGCCAAATGGAGTTGTTCTCCCACAAGAACCACTCGGCTGATCCTTCTTCAATATGCCCTTCACCAACATGCAGTGTTTCCTTGATTGAATTAGCTCTCACACCAATATTTGCGTCTAGAGCCTTTGCATTGAGGGCTATCTGAAAACGGCTGTGGCGCTGAAGTTGCCTGTGAATGTGGAGTTGGTGGCATGTGAAACCCGCATGTGGAGCATTCGTTTGTGTGGGATGCTGACCAAGCTTCATTTCAGTCCTAGGCAAACAAAGAGCACTAAGCATAGAGTGTGAAAACTGAGTTTCATTGAGAGCTGCTTGGAAGCCTGATGGTGTGTGAAGTTAGTGAGCCAAATGGAGTTGTTCTCCCAAAAGAACCACTCGACTGATTCTTCTTCAATATGCCCTTCACCAACATGCAGTGTTTCCTTGATTGAATTAGCTCTCACACCAATATTTGCGTCTAGAGCCTTTGCTTTGAGGGCTATCTGAAAACGGCTGTGGCGCTGAAGTTGCCTGTGAATGTGGAGTTGGTGGCATGTGAAACCCGCATGTGGAGCATTCGTTTGTGTGGGATGCTGACCAAGCTTCATTTAAGTCGTAACCACACAAAGAGCACTAAGCATAGAGTGTGAAAACTGAGTTTCCTTGAGAGCTGCTTGGAAGCCTGATGGTGTGTGAAGTTAGTGAGTCAAATGGAGTTGTTCTCCCACAAGAACCACTCGGCTGATCCTTCTTCAATATGCCCTTCACCAACATGCAGTGTTTCCTTGATTGAATTAGCTCTCACACCAATATTTGCATCTAGAGCCTTTGCATTGAGGGCTATCTGAAAACGGCTGTGGCGCTGAAGTTGCCTGAGAATGTGGAGTTGGTGGAATGTGAAACCCGCATGTGGAGCATTCGTTTGTGAGGGATGTTCACCAAGCCTCATTTCAGTCCTAGGAACTCGAAGGGCACTAAGCATAGAGTGTGAAAACTGAGTTTCCTTGAGAGCTGCTTGGAAGCCTGATGGTGTGTGAAGTTAGTGAGCCAAATGGAGTTGTTCTCCCACAAGAACCACTCGGCTGATCCTTCTTCAATATGCCCTTCACCAACATGCAGTGTTTCCTTGATTGAATTAGCTCTCACACCAATATTTGCGTCTAGAGCCTTTGCATTGAGGGCTATCTGAAAACGGCTGTGGCGCTGAAGTTGCCTGACAATGTGGAGTTGGTGGCATGTGAAACCCGCATGTGGAGAATTCGTATGTGAGGTATGTTCACCAAGCCTCATTTCAGTCCTAGGAACTCAAAGGGCACTAAGCATAGAGTGTGAAAGCTGAGTTTCCTTGAGAGCTGCTTGGAAGCCTGATGGTGTGTGAAGTTAGTGAGTCAAATGGAGTTGTTCTCCCACAAGAACCACTCGGCTGATCCTTCTTCAATATGCCCTTCACCAACATGCAGTGTTTCCTTGATTGAATTAGCTCTCACACCAATATTTGCGTCTAGAGCCTTTGCATTGAGGGCTATCTGAAAATGGCTGTGGCGCTGAAGTTGCCTGTGAATGTGGAGTTGGTGGCATGTGAAACCCGCATGTGGAGCATTCGTTTGTGTGGGATGCTCTACCAGGTTCATTCCTAGATAATGCACTCAAAGGGCACTAAACATAGAGTGTGAAAACTGAGTTTCCTTGAGAGCTGCTTGGAAGCCTGATGGTGTGTGAAGTTAGTGAGCCAAATGGAGTTGTTCTCCCACAAGAACCACTCGGCTGATCCTTCTTCAATATGCCCTTCACCAACATGCAGTGTTTCCTTGATTGAATTAGCTCTCACACCAATATTTGCGTCTAGAGCCTTTGCATTGAGGGCTATCTGAAAACGGCTGTGGCGCTGAAGTTGCCTGTGAATGTGGAGTTGGTGGCATGTGAAACCCGCATGTGGAGCATTCGTTTGTGTGGGATGCTCTACTAGGTTCATTCCTAGATAATGCACTCAAAGGGCACTAAACATAGAGTGTGAAAACTGAGTTTCCTTGAGAGCTGCTTGGAAGCCTGATAGTGTGTGAAGTTAGTGAGCCAAATGAAGTTGTTCTCCCACAAGAACCATTCGGCTGATCCTTCTTCAACATGCCCTTCACCAACATGCAGTGTTTCCTTGATTGAATTAGTTCTCACACCAATATTTTCGTCTAGAGCCTTTGCATTGAGGGCTATCTGAAAACGGCTGTGGCGCTGAAGTTGCCTGAGAATGTGGAGTTGGTGGCATGTGAAACCTGCATGTGGAGCAATTGTTTGTGTGGGATGCTCACCAAGCTTCACTTCAGTCCTAGGCATACAAAGGGCACTAAGCATAGAGTGTGAAAACTGAGTTTCCTTGAGAGCTGCTTGGAAGCCTGATGGTGTGTGAAGTTAGTGAGCCAAATGGAGTTGTTCTCCCACAAGAACCACTCGGCTGATCCTTCTTCAATATGCCCTTCACCAACATGCAGTGTTTCCTTGATTGAATTAGCTCTCACACCAATATTTGCGTCTAGAGCCTTTGCATTGAGGGCTATCTGAAAACGGCTGTGGCGCTGAAGTTGCCTGTGAATGTGGAGTTGGTGGCATGTGAAACCCGCATGTGGAGCATTCGTTTGTGTGGGATGCTCTACCAGGTTCATTCCTAGATAATGCACTCAAAGGGCACTAAGCATAGAGTGTGAAAACTGAGTTTCCTTGCGAGCTGCTTGGAAGCCTGATGATGTGTGAGGTTAGTGAGCCAAATGGAGTTGTTCTCCCACAAGAACCACTCGGCTGATCCTTCTTCAATATGCCCTTCACCAACATGCAATGTTTCCTTGATTGAATTAGCTCTAACACAAATATTTGTGTCTAGAGCCTTTGCATTGAGGGCTATCTGAAAATGGCTGTGGCGCTGAAGTTGCCTGTGAATGTGGAGTTGGTGGCATGTGAAACCCGCATGTGGAGCATTCGTTTGTGTGGGATGCTCTACCAGGTTCATTCCTAGATAATGCACTCAAAGGGCACTAAGCATAGAGTGTGAAAACTGAGTTTCCTTGAGAGCTGCTTGGAAGCCTGATGGTGTGTGAAGTTAGTGAGCCAAATGGAGTTGTTCTCCCACAAGAACCACTCGGCTGATCCTTCTTCAATATGCCCTTAACCAACATGCAGTGTTTCCTTGATTGAATTAGCTCTCACACCAATATTTGCGTCTAGAGCCTTTGCATTGAGGGCTATCTGAAAACGGCTGTGGCGCTGAAGTTGCCTGTGAATGTGGAGTTGCTGGCATGTGAAACCCGCATGTGGAGCATTCGTTTGTGTGGGATGCTCTACCAGGTTCTTTTCAGTCCTAGCCATACAAAGGGCACTAAGCATAGAGTGTGAAAACTGAGTTTCCTTGAGAGCTGCTTGGAAGCCTGATGGTGTGTGAAGTAAGTGAGCCAAATGGAGTTGTTCTCCCACAAGAACCACTCGGCTGATCCTTCTTCAATATGCCCTTCACCAACATGCAGTGTTTCCTTGATTGAATTAGCTCTCACACCAATATTTGCGTCTAGAGCCTTTGCATTGAGGGCTATCTGAAAACGGCTGTGGCGCTGAAGTTGCCTGTGAATGTGGAGTTGGTGGCATGTGAAACCCGCATGTGGAGCATTCGTTTGTGTGGGATGCTCTACCAGGTTCATTCCTAGATAATGCACTCAAAGGGCACTAAGCATAGAGTGTGAAAACTGAGTTTCCTTGAGAGCTGCTTGGAAGCCTGATGGTGTGTGAAGTTAGTGAGCCAAATGGAGTTGTTCTCCCACAAGAACCACTCGGCTGATCCTTCTTCAATATGCCCTTCACCAACATGCAGTGTTTCCTTGATTGAATTAGCTCTCACACCAATATTTGCGTCTAGAGCCTTTGCTTTGAGGGCTATCTGAAAACGGCTGTGGCGCTGAAGTTGCCTGTGAATGTGGAGTTGGTGGCATGTGAAACCCGCATGTGGAGCATTCGTTTGTGTGGGATGCTCACCAAGCTTCATTTCATTCCCAGTCATACAATGGGCACTAAGCATGGAGTGTGAAAACTGAGTTTCCTTGAGAGCTGCTTGGAAGCCTGATGGTGTGTGAAGTTAGTGAGTCAAATGGAGTTGTTCTCCCACAAGAACCACTCGGCTGATCCTTCTTCAATATGCCCTTCACCAACATGCAGTGTTTCCTTGATTGAATTAGCTCTCACACCAATATTTGCGTCTAGAGCCTTTGCATTGAGGGCTATCTGAAAACGGCTGTGGCGCTGAAGTTGCCTGAGAATGTGGAGTTGGTGGCATGTGAAACCCGCATGTGGAGCATTCGTTTGTGTGGGATGCTCTTCAAGCTTCATTTGATTCCTAGGCACTCAAAGGGCACTAAGCATAGAGTGTGAAAACTGAGTTTCCTTGAGAGCTGCTTGGAAGCCTGATGGTGTGTGAAGTTAGTGAGCCAAATGGAGTTGTTCTCCCACAAGAACCACTCGGCTGATTCTTCTTCAATATGCCTTCACCAACATGCAGTGTTTCCTTGATTGAATTAGCTCTCACACCAATATTTGCGTCTACAGCCTTTGCTTTGAGGGCTATCTGAAAACGGCTGTGGCGCTGAAGTTGCCTGTGAATGTGGAGTTGGTGGCATGTGAAACCCGCATGTGGAGCATTCGTTTGTGTGGAATGCTCTCCAAGCTTCATTTGAGTCCTAGCCATACAAAGGGCACTAAGCATAGAGTGTGAAAACTGAGTTTCCTTGAGAGCTGCTTGGAAGCCTGATGGTGTGTGAAGTTAGTGAGCCAAATGGAGTTGTTCTCCCACAAGAACCACTCGGCTGATCCTTCTTCAATATGCCCTTCACCAACATGCAGTGTTTCCTTGGTTGAATTAGCTCTCACACCAATATTTGCGTCTAGAGCCTTTGCATTGAGGGCTATCTGAAAACGGCTGTGGCGCTGAAGTTGCCTGTGAATGTGTAGTTGGTGGCATGTGAAACCCGCATGTGGAGCATTCGTTTGTGTGGGATGCTCTCCAAGCTTCATTTGATTCCTAGGCACTCAAAGGGCACTAAGCATAGAGTGTGAAAACTGAGTTTCCTTGAGAGCTGCTTGGAAGCCTGATGGTGTGTGAAGTTAGTGAGCCAAATGGAGTTGTTCTCCCACAAGAACCACTCAGCTGATCCTTCTTCAATATGCCCTTCACCAACATGCAGTGTTTTCTTGATTGAATTAGCTCTCTCACCAATATTTGCGTCTAGAGCCTTTGCATTGAGGGCTATCTGAAAACGGCTGTGGCGCTGAAGTTGCCTGTGAATGTGGAGTTGGTGGCATGTGAAACCCGCATGTGGAGCATTCGTTTGTGTGGGATGCTCTACCAGGTTCATTCCTAGATAATGCACTCAAAGGGCACTAAGCATAGAGTGTGAAAACTGAGTTTCCTTGAGAGCTGCTTGGAAGCCTGATGGTGTGTGAAGTTAGTGAGCCAAATGGAGTTGTTCTCCCACAAGAACCACTCGGCTGATCCTTCTTCAATATGCCCTTCACCAACATGCAGTGTTTCCTTGATTGAATTAGCTCTCACACCAATATTTGCGTCTAGAGCCTTTGCATTGAGGGCTATCTGAAAACGGCTGTGGCGCTGAAGTTGCCTGTGAATGTGGAGTTGGTGGCATGTGAAACCCGCATGTGGAGCATTCGTTTGTGTGGGATGCTGACCAAGCTTCATTTCAGTCGTAGGCACACAAAGAGCACTAAGCATAGAGTGTGAAAACTGAGTTTCCTTGAGAGCTGCTTGGAAGCCTGATGGTGTGTGAAGTTAGTGAGCCAAATGGAGTTGTTCTCCCACAAGAACCACTCGGCTGATCCTTCTTCAATATGCCCTTCACCAACATGCAGTGTTTCCTTGATTGAATTAGCTCTCACACCAATATTTGCGTCTAGAGCCTTTGCATTGAGGGCTATCTGAAAACGGCTGTGGCGCTGAAGTTGCCTGTGAATGTGGAGTTGGTGGCATGTGAAACCCGCATGTGGAGCATTCGTTTATGTGGAATGCTCTCCAAGCTTCATTTGAGTCCTAGGCACTCAAAGGGCACTAAGCATAGAGTGTGAAAACTGAGTTTACTTGAGAGCTGCTTGGAAGCCTGACGGTGTGTGAAGTTAGTGAGCCAAATGGAGTTGTTCTCCCACAAGAACCACGCGGCTGATCCTTCTTCAATATGCCCTTCACCACCATGCAGTGTTTCCTTGATTGAATTAGCTCTCACACCAATATTTGCGTCTAGAGCCTTTGCATTGAGGGCTATCTGAAAACGGCTGTGGCGCTGAAGTTGCCTGTGAATGTGGAGTTGGTGGCATGTGAAACCCGCATGTGGATCATTCGTTTGTGTGGGATGCTGACCAAGCTTCATTTCAGTCGTAGGCACACAAAGAGCACTAAGCATAGAGTGTGAAAACTGAGTTTCATTGAGAGCTGCTTGGAAGCCTGATGGTGTGTGAAGTTAGTGAGCCAAATGGAGTTGTTCTCCCAAAAGAACCACTCGACTGATTCTTCTTCAATATGCCCTTCACCACCATGCAGTGTTTCCTTGATTGAATTAGCTCTCACACCAATATTTGCGTCTAGAGCCTTTGCTTTGAGGGCTATCTGAAAACGGCTGTGGCGCTGAAGTTGCCTGTGAATGTGGAGTTGGTGGCATGTGAAACCCGCATGTGGAGCATTCGTTTGTGTGGGATGCTCTACCAGGTTCATTCCTAGATAATGCACTCAAAGGGCACTAAACATAGAGTGTGAAAACTGAGTTTCCTTGAGAGCTGCTTGGAAGCCTGATGGTGTGTGAAGTTAGTGAGCCAAATGAAGTTGTTCTCCCACAAGAACCACTCGGCTGATCCTTCTTCAACATGCCCTTCACCAACATGCAGTGTTTCCTTGATTGAATTAGTTCTCACACCAATATTTGCGTCTAGAGCCTTTGCATTGAGGGCTATCTGAAAACGGCTGTGGCGCTGAAGTTGCCTGAGAATGTGGAGTTGGTGGCATGTGAAACCTGCATGTGGAGCAATTGTTTGTGTGGGATGCTCACCAAGCTTCACTTCAGTCCTAGGCATACAAAGGGCACTAAGCATAGAGTGTGAAAACTGAGTTTCCTTGAGAGCTGCTTGGAAGCCTGATGGTGTGTGAAGTTAGTGAGCCAAATGGAGTTGTTCTCCCACAAGAACCACTCGGCTGATCCTTCTTCAATATGCCCTTCACCAACATGCAGTGTTTCCTTGATTGAATTAGCTCTCACACCAATATTTGCGTCTAGAGCCTTTGCATTGAGGGCTATCTGAAAACGGCTGTGGCGCTGAAGTTGCCTGTGAATGTGGAGTTGGTGGCATGTGAAACCCGCATGTGGAGCATTCGTTTGTGTGGGATGCTCTACCAGGTTCATTCCTAGATAATGCACTCAAAGGGCACTAAGCATAGAGTGTGAAAACTGAGTTTCCTTGCGAGCTGCTTGGAAGCCTGATGATGTGTGAGGTTAGTGAGCCAAATGGAGTTGTTCTCCCACAAGAACCACTCGGCTGATCCTTCTTCAATATGCCCTTCACCAACATGCAGTGTTTCCTTGATTGAATTAGCTCTCACACAAATATTTGCGTCTAGAGCCTTTGCATTGAGGGCTATCTGAAAATGGCTGTGGCGCTGAAGTTGCCTGTGAATGTGGAGTTGGTGGCATGTGAAACCCGCATGTGGAGCATTCGTTTGTGTGGGATGCTCTACCAGGTTCATTCCTAGATAATGCACTCAAAGGGCACTAAGCATAGAGTGTGAAAACTGAGTTTCCTTGAGAGCTGCTTGGAAGCCTGATGGTGTGTGAAGTTAGTGAGCCAAATGGAGTTGTTCTCCCACAAAAACCACTCGGCTGATCCTTCTTCAATATGCCCTTCACCAACATGCAGTGTTTCCTTGATTGACTTAGCTCTCACACCAATATTTGCGTCTAGAGCCTTTGCATTGAGGGCTATCTGAAAACGGCTGTGGCGGTGAAGTTGCTTGTGAATGTGGAGTTGGTGGCATGTGAAACCCGCATGTGGAGCATTCGTTTGTGTGGGATGCTCTACCAGGTTCTTTTCAGTCCTAGCCATACAAAGGGCACTAAGCATAGAGTGTGAAAAGTGAGTTTCCTTGAGAGCTGCTTGGAAGCCTGATGGTGTGTGAAGTAAGTGAGCCAAATGGAGTTGTTCTCCCACAAGAACCACTCGGCTGATCCTTCTTCAATATGCCCTTCACCAACATGCAGTGTTTCCTTGATTGAATTAGCTCTCACACCAATATTTGCGTCTAGAGCCTTTGCATTGAGGGCTATCTGAAAACGGCTGTGGCGCTGAAGTTGCCTGTGAATGTGGAGTTGGTGGCATGTGAAACCCGCATGTGGAGCAATCGTTCGTGTGGGATGCTCTACCAGTTTCATTCCTAGATAATGCACTCAAAGGGCACTAAGCATAGAGTGTGAAAACTGAGTTTCCTTGAGAGCTGCTTGGAAGCCTGATGGTGTGTGAAGTTAGTGAGCCAAATGGAGTTGTTCTCCCACAAGAACCACTCGGCTGATCCTTCTTCAATATGCCCTTCACCACCATGCAGTGTTTCCTTGATTGAATTAGCTCTCACACCAATATTTGCGTCTAGAGCCTTTGCATTGAGGGCTATCTGAAAACGGCTGTGGCGCTGAAGTTGCCTGTGAATGTGGAGTTGGTGGCATGTGAAACCCGCATGTGGAGCATTCATTTGTGTGGGATGCTCTACCAGGTTCATTCCTAGATAATGCACTCAAAGGGCACTAAGCATAGAGTGTGAAAACTGAGTTTCATTGAGAGCTGCTTGGAAGCCTGATGGTGTGTGAAGTTAGTGAGCCAAATGGAGTTGTTCTCCCA
>NW_026699318.1:0-31373 GCF_030435755.1 Ochotona princeps | reverse complement strand
GCTGATCCTTCTTCAATATGCCCTTCACCAACATGCAGTGTTTCCTTGATGTGAATTAGCTCTCACACCAATATTTGCGTCTAGAGCCTTTGCATTGAGGGCTATCTGAAAACGGCTGTGGCGCTGAAGTTGCCTGTGAATGTGGAGTTGGTTGTATGTGACACCCGCCATGTGGAGCATTCGTTTGTGTGGGATGCTCTACCAGGTTCATTCCTAGATAATGCACTCAAAAGGGCACTAAGCATAGAGTGTGAAAACTGAGTTCCTTGAAGAGCTGCTTGGCAGCCCTGATGGTGTGTGAAGTTAGCGTGAGCCAAATGGAGTTGTTCTCCCACAAGAACCACTCGGCTGATCCTTCTTCAATATGCCCTTCACCAACATGCAGTGTTTCCTTGATTGAATTAGCTCTCACACCAATATTTGCGTCTAGAGCCTTTGCATTGAGGGCTATCTGAAAACGGCTGTGGCGCTGAAGTTGCCTGTGAATGTGGAGTTGGTGGCATGTGACACCCGCATGTGGAGCATTCGTTTGTGTGGGATGCTCTACCAGGTTCATTCCTAGATAATGCACTCAAAGGGCACTAAGCATAGAGTGTGAAAACTGAGTTTCCTTGAGAGCTGCTTTGAAGCCTGATGGTGTGTGAAGTTAGTGAGCAAATGGAGTTGTTCTCCCACAAGAACCACTCGGCTGATCCTTCTTCAATATGCCCTTCACCAACATGCAGTGTTTCCTTGATTGAATTAGCTCTCACACCAATATTTGCGTCTAGAGCCTTTGCATTGAGGGCTATCTGAAAACGGCTGGTGGCGCTGAAGTTGCCTGTGAATGTGGAGTTGGTGGCATGTGAAACCCGCATGTGGAGCATTCGTTTGTGTGGGATGCTCTACCAGGTTCATTTCCTAGATAATAGGCACTCAAAGGGCACTAAGCATAGAGTGTGAAAACTGAGTTTCCTTGAGAGCTGCTTGGAAGCCTGATGGTGTGTGAAGTTAGTGAGCCAAATGGAGTTGTTCTCCCACAAGAACCACTCGGCTGATCCTTCTTCAATATGCCCTTCACCAACATGCAGTGTTTCCTTGATTGAATTAGCTCTCACACCAATATTTGCGTCTAGAGCCTTTGCATTGAGGGCTATCTGAAAACGGCTGTGGCGCTGAAGTTGCCTGTGAATGTGGAGTTGGTGGCATGTGAAACCCGCATGTGGAGCATTCGTTTGTGTGGGATGCTCTACCAGGTTCATTCCTAGATAATGCACTCAAAGGGCACTAAGCATAGAGGTGTGAAAACTGAGTTTCCTTGAGAGCTGCTTGGAAGCCTGATGGGTGTGTGAAGTTAGTGAGCCAAATGGAGTTGTTCTCCCACAAGAACCCACTCGGCTGATCCTTCTTCAATATGCCCTTCACCAACATGCAGTGTTTCCTTGATTGAATTAGCTCTCACACCAATATTTGCGTCTAGAGCCTTTGCATTGAGGGCTATCTGAAAACGGCTGTGGCGCTGAAGTTGCCTGTGAATGTGGAGTTGGTGGCATGTGAAACCCGCATGTGGAGCATTCGTTTGTGTGGGATGCTCTACCAGGTTCATTTCAGTCCTAGCACATACAAAGGGCACTAAGCATAGAGTGTGAAAACTGAGTTTCCTTGAGAGCTGCTTGGAAGCCTGATGGTGTGTGAAGTTAGTGAGCCAATGGAGTTGTTCTCCCACAAGAACCACTCGGCTGATCCTTCTTCAATATGCCCTTCACCAACATGCAGTGTTTCCTTGATTGAATTAGCTCTCACACCAATATTTGCGTCTAGAGCCTTTGCATTGAGGGCTATCTGAAAACGGCTGTGGCGCTGAAGTTGCCTGTGAATGTGGAGTTGGTGGCATGTGAAACCCGCATGTGGAGCATTCGTTTGTGTGGGATGCTCTACCTAGGTTCATTTCAGTCCTAGCCATACAAAGGGCACTAAGCATAGAGTGTGAAAACTGAGTTTCCTTGAGAGCTGCTTGGAAGCCTGATGGTGTGTGAAGTTAGTGAGCCAAATGGGAGTTGTTCTCCCACAAGAACCACTCGGCTGATCCTTCTTCAATATGCCCTTCACACAACATGCAGTGTTTCCCTTGATTGAATTAGCTCTCACACCAATATTTGCGTCTAGAGCCTTTGCATTGAGGGCTATCTGGAAAACGGCTGTGGCGCTGATAGTTGCCTGTGAATGTGGAGTTGGTGGCATGTGAAACCCGCATGTGGAGCATTCGTTTGTGTGGGATGCTCTACCAGGTTCATTCCTAGATAATGCACTCAAAGGGCACTAAGCATAGAGTGTGAAAACTGAGTTTCCTTGAGAGCTGCTTGAAGCCTGATGGTGTGTGAAGTTAGTGAGCCAAATGGAGTTGTTCTCCCACAAGAACCACTCGGCTGATCCTTCTTCAATATGCCCTTCACCAACATGCAGTGTTTCCTTGATTGAATTAGCTCTCACACCAATATTTGCGTCTAGAGCCTTTGCATTGAGGGCTATCTGAAAACGGCTGTGGCGCTGAAGTTGCCTGTGAATGTGGAGTTGGGTGGCATGTGAAACCCGCATGTGGAGCATTCGTTTGTGTGGGATGCTCTACCAGGTTCATTTCAGACCTAGCCATACAAAGGGCACTAAGCATAGAGTGTGAAAACTGAGTTTCCTTGAGAGCTGCTTGGAAGCCTGATGGTGTGTGAAGTTAGTGAGCCAAATGGAGTTGTTCTCCCACAAGAACCACTCGGCTGATCCTTCTTCAATATGCCCTTCACCAACATGCAGTGTTTCCTTGATTGAATTAGCTCTCACACCAATATTTGCGTCTAGAGCCTTTGCATTGAGGGCTATCTGAAAACGGCCTGTGGCGCTGAAGTTGCCTGTGAATGTGGAGTTGGTGGCATGTGAAACCCGCATGTGGGAGCATTCGTTTGTGTGGGATGCTCTACCAGGTTCATTTCCTAGATAATGCCACTCAAAGGGCACTAAGCATAGAGTGTTGAAAAATGAGTTTCCTTGAGAGCTGCTTGGAAGCCTGATGGTGTGTGAAGTTAGTGAGCCAAATGGAGTTGTTCTCCCACAAGAACCACTCGGCTGATCCTTCTTCAATATGCCCTTCACCAACATGCAGTGTTTCCTTGATTGAATTAGCTCTCACACCAATATTTGCGTCTAGAGCCTTTGCATTGAGGGCTATCTGAAAACGGCTGTGGCGCTGAAGTTGCCTGTGAATGTGGAGTTGGTGGTCATGTGAAACCCGCATGTGGAGCATTCGTTTGTGTGGGATGCTCTACCAGGTTCATTCCTAGATAATGCACTCAAAGGGCACTAAGCATAGAGTGTGAAAACTGAGTTTCCTTGAGAGCTGCTTGGAAGCCTGATGGTGTGTGAAGTTAGTGAGCCAAATGGAGTTGTTCTCCCACAAGAACCACTCGGCTGATCCTTCTTCAATATGCCCTTCACCCAACATGCAGTGTTTCCTTGATTGAATTAGCTCTCACACCAATATTTGCGTCTAGAGCCTTTGCATTGAGGGCTATCTGAAAACGGCTGTGGCGCTGAAGTTGCCTGTGAATGTGGAGTGGTGGCATGTGAAACCCGCATGTGGAGCATTCGTTTGTGTGGTAATGCTCTACCAGGTTCATTTCAGTCCTAGCCATACAAAGGGCACTAAGCATAGAGTGTGAAAACTGAGTTTCCTTGAGAGCTGCTTGGAAGCCTGATGGTGTGTGAAGTTAGTGAGCCAAATGGAGTTGTTCTCCCACAAGAACCACTCGGCTGATCCTTCTTCAATATGCCCTTCACCAACATGCAGTGTTTCCTTGATTGAATTAGCTCTCACACCAATATTTGCGTCTAGAGCCTTTGCATTGAGGGCTATCTGAAAACGGCTGTGGCGCTGAAGTTGCCTGTGAATGTGGAGTTGGTGGCATGTGAAACCCGCATGTGGAGCATTCGTTTGTGTGGGATGCTCTACCAGGTTCATTCCTAGATAATGCACTCAAAGGGCACTAAGCATAGAGTGTGAAAACTGAGTTTCCTTGAGAGCTGCTTGGAAGCCTGATGGTGTGTGAAGTTAGTGAGCCAAATGGAGTTGTTCTCCCACAAGAACCACTCGGCTGATCCTTCTTCAATATGCCCTTCACCAACATGCAGTGTTTCCTTGATTGAATTAGCTCTCACACCAATATTTGCGTCTAGAGCCTTTGCATTGAGGGCTATCTGAAAACGGCTGTGGCGCTGAAGTTGCCTGTGAATGTGGAGTTGGTGGCATGTGAAACCCGCATGTGGAGCATTCGTTTGTGTGGGATGCTCTACCAGGTTCATTCCTAGATAATGCACTCAAAGGGCACTAAGCATAGAGTGTGAAAACTGAGTTTCCTTGAGAGCTGCTTGGAAGCCTGATGGTGTGTGAAGTTAGTGAGCCAAATGGAGTTGTTCTCCCACAAGAACCACTCGGCTGATCCTTCTTCAATATGCCCCTTCACCAACATGCAGTGTTTCCTTGATTGAATTAGCTCTCACACCAATATTTGCGTCTAGAGCCTTTGCATTGAGGGCTATCTGAAAACGGCTGTGGCGCTGAAGTTGCCTGTGAATGTGGAGTTGGTGGCATGTGAAACCCGCATGTGGAGCATTCGTTTTGTGTGGGATGCTCTACCAGGTTCATTCCTAGATAATGCACTCAAAGGGCACTAAGCCATAGAGTGTGAAAACTGAGTTTCCTTGAGAGCTGCTTGGAAGCCTGATGGTGTGTGAAGTTAGTGAGCCAAATGGAGTTGTTCTCCCACAAGAACCACTCGGCTGATCCTTCTTCAATATGCCCTTCACCAACATGCAGTGTTTCCTTGATTGAATTAGCTCTCACACCAATATTTGCGTCTAGAGCCTTTTGCATTGAGGGCTATCTGAAAACGGCTGTGGCGCTGAAGTTGCCTGTGAATGTGGAGTTGGTGGCATGTGAAACCCGCATGTGGAGCATTCGTTTGTGTGGGATGCTCTACCAGGTTGCATTCAGTCCTAGCCATACAAAGGGCACTAAGCATAGAGTGTGAAAACTGAGTTTCCTTGAGAGCTGCTTGGAAGCCTGATGGTGTGTGAAGTTAGTGAGCCAAATGGAGTTGTTCTCCCACAAGAACCACTCGGCTGATCCTTCTTCAATATGCCCTTCACCAACATGCAGTGTTTCCTTGATTGAATTAGCTCTCACACAATATTTGCGTCTAGAGCCTTTGCATTGAGGGCTATCTGAAAACGGCTGTGGCGCTGAAGTTGCGTGCTGTGAATGTGGAGTTGGTTGTGATGTGACACCCCGCATGTGGAGCATTCGTTTGTGTGGGATGCTCTACCAGGTTCATTCCTAGATAATGCACTCAAAGGGCACTAAGCATAGAGTGTGAAAACTGAGTTTCCTTGAGAGCTGCTTGGAAGCCTGATGGTGTGTGAAGTTAGTGAGCCAAATGGAGTTGTTCTCCCACAAGAACCACTCGGCTGATCCTTCTTCAATATGCCCTTCACCAACATGCAGTGTTTCCTTGATTGAATTAGCTCTCACACCAATATTTGCGTCTAGAGCCTTTGCATTGAGGGCTATCTGAAAACGGCTGTGGCGCTGAAGTTGCCTGTGAATGTGGAGTTGGTGGCATGTGAAACCCGCATGTGGAGCATTCGTTTGTGTGGGATGCTCTACCAGGTTCATTCCTAGATAATGCACTCAAAGGGCACTAAGCATAGAGTGTGAAAACTGAGTTTCCTTGAGAGCTGCTTGGAAGCCTGATGGTGTGTGAAGTTAGTGAGCCAAATGGAGTTGTTCTCCCACAAGAACCACTCGGCTGATTCCTTCTTCAATATGCCCTTCACCAACATGCAGTGTTTCCTTGATTGAATTAGCTCTCACACCAATATTTGCGTCTAGAGCCTTTGCATTGAGGGCTATCTGAAAACGGCTGTGGCGCTGAAGTTGCCTGTGAATGTGGAGTTGGTGGCATGTGAAACCCGCATGTGGAGCATTCGTTTGTGTGGGATGCTCTACCAGGTTCATTTCAGTCCTAGCCATACAAAGGGCACTAAGCATAGAGTGTGAAAACTGAGTTTCCTTGAGAGCTGCTTGGAAGCCTGATGGTGTGTGAAGTTAGTGAGCCAAATGGAGTTGTTCTCCCACAAGAACCACTCGGGCTGATCCTTCTTCAATATGCCCTTCACCAACATGCAGTGTTTCCTTGATTGAATTAGCTCTCACACCAATATTTGCGTCTAGAGCCTTTGCATTGAGGGCTATCTGAAAACGGCTGTGGCGCTGAAGTTGCCTGTGAATGTGGAGTTGGTGGCATGTGAAACCCGCATGTGGAGCATTCGTTTGTGTGGGATGCTCTACCAGGTTCATTCCTAGATAATGCACTCAAAGGGCACTAAGCATAGAGTGTGAAAATTGAGTTTCCTTGAGAGCTGCTTGGAAGCCTGATGGTGTGTGAAGTTAGTGAGCCAAATGGAGTTGTTCTCCCACAAGAACCACTCGGCTGATCCTTCTTCAATATGCCCTTCACCAACATGCAGTGTTTTCCTTGATTGAATTAGCTCTCACACCAATATTTGCGTCTAGAGCCTTTGCATTGAGGGCTATCTGAAAACGGCTGTGGCGCTGAAGTTGCCTGTGAATGTGGAGTTGGTGGCATGTGAAACCCGCATGTGGAGCATTCGTTTGTGTGGGATGCTCTACCAGGTTCATTCCTAGATAATGCACTCAAAGGGCACTAAGCATAGAGTGTGAAAACTGAGTTTCCTTGAGAGCTGCTTGGAAGCCTGATGGTGTGTGAAGTTAGTGAGCCAAATGGAGATGTTCTCCCACAAGAACCACTCGGCTGATCCTTCTTCAATATGCCCTTCACCAACATGCAGTGTTTCCTTGATTGAATTAGCTCTCACACCAATATTTGCGTCTAGAGCCTTTGCATTGAGGGCTATCTGAAAACGGCTGTGGCGCTGAAGTTGCCTGTGAATGTGGAGTTGGTGGCATGTGAAACCCGCATGTGGAGCATTCGTTTGTGTGTAATGCTCTACCAGGTTCATTTCAGTCCTAGCCATACAAAGGGCACTAAAGCATAGAGTGTGAAAACTGAGTTTCCTTGAGAGCTGCTTGGAAGCCTGATGGTGTGTGTGAAGTTAGTGAGCCAAATGGAGGTTGTTTCTCCCACAAGAACCACTCGGCTGATCCTTCTTCAATATGCCCCTTCACCAATATGCCCTTCACCAACATGCAGTGTTTCCTTGATTGAATTAGCTCTCACACCAATATTTGCGTCTAGAGCCTTTGCATTGAGGGCTATCTGAAAACGGCTGTGGCGCTGAAGTTGCCTGTGAATGTGGAGTTGGTGGCATGTGAAACCCGCATGTGGAGCATTCGTTTGTGTGGGATGCTCTACCAGGTTCATTCCTAGATAATGCACTCAAAGGGCACTAAGCATAGAGTGTGAAAACTGAGTTTCCTTGAGAGCTGCTTGGAAGCCTGATGGTGTGTGAAGTTAGTGAGCCAAATGGAGTTGTTCTCCCACAAGAACCACTCGGCTGATCCTTCTTCAATATGCCCTTCACCAACATGCAGTGTTTCCTTGATTGAATTAGCTCTCACACCAATATTTGCGTCTAGAGCCTTTGCATTGAGGGCTATCTGAAAACGGCTGTGGCGCTGAAGTTGCCTGTGAATGTGGAGTTGGTGGCATGTGAAACCCGCATGTGGAGCATTCGTTTGTGTGGGATGCTCTACCAGGTTCATTCCTAGATAATGCACTCAAAGGGCACTAAGCATAGAGTGTGAAAACTGAGTTTCCTTGAGAGCTGCTTGGAAGCCTGATGGTGTGTGAAGTTAGTGAGCCAAATGGAGTTGTTCTCCCACAAGAACCACTTGGCTGATCCTTCTTCAATATGCCCTTCACCAACATGCAGTGTTTCCTTGATTGAATTAGCTCTCACACCAATATTTGCATCTAGAGCCTTTGCATTGAGGGCTATCTGAAAACGGCTGTGGCGCTGAAGTTGCCTGTGAATGTGGAGTTGGTGGCATGTGAAACCCGCATGTGGAGCATTCGTTTGTGTGGGATGCTCTACCAGGTTCATTTCAGTCCTAGCCATACAAAGGGCACTAAACATAGAGTGTGAAAACTGAGTTTCCTTGAGAGCTGCTTGGAAGCCTGATGGTGTGTGAAGTTAGTGAGCCAAATGGAGTTGTTCTCCCACAAGAACCACTCGGCTGATCCTTCTTCAATATGCCCTTCACCAACATGCAGTGTTTCCTTGATTGAATTAGCTCTCACACCAATATTTGCGCATAGAGCCTTTGCATTGAGGGCTATCTGAAAACGGCTGTGGCGCTGAAGTTGCCTGTGAATGTGGAGTTGGTGGCATGTGAAACCCGCATGTGGAACATTCGTTTGTGTGGGATGCTCTACCAGGTTCATTCCTAGATAATGCATTCAAAGGGCACTAAACATAGAGTGTGAAAACTGAGTTTCCTTGAGAGCTGCTTGGAAGCCTGATGGTGTGTGAAGTTAGTGAGCCAAATGGAGTTGTTCTCCCACAAGAACCACTCGGCTGATCCTTCTTCAATATGCCCTTCACCAACATGCAGTGTTTCCTTGATTGAATTAGCTCTCACACCAATATTTGCGTCTAGAGCCTTTGCATTGAGGGCTATCTGAAAACGACTGTGGCGCTGAAGTTGCCTGTGAATGTGGAGTTGGTGGCATGTGAAACCCGCATGTGGAGCATTCGTTTGTGTGGGATGCTCTACCAGGTTCATTCCTAGATAATGCACTCAAAGGGCACTAAGCATAGAGTGTGAAAACTGAGTTTCCTTGAGAGCTGCTTGGAAGCCTGATGGTGTGTGAAGTTAGTGAGCCAAATGGAGTTGTTCTCCCACAAGAACCACTCGGCTGATCCTTCTTCAATATGCCCTTCACCAACATGCAGTGTTTCCTTGATTGAATTAGCTCTCACACCAATATTTGCGTCTAGAGCCTTTGCATTGAGGGCTATCTGAAAACGGCTGTGGCGCTGAAGTTGCCTGTGAATGTGGAGTTGGTGGCATGTGAAACCCGCATGTGGAGCATTCGTTTGTGTGGGATGCTCTACCAGGTTCATTCCTAGATAATGCACTCAAAGGGCACTAAGCATAGAGTGTGAAAATTGAGTTTCCTTGACAGCTGCTTGGAAGCCTGATGGTGTGTGAAGTTAGTGAGCCAAATGGAGTTGTTCTCCCACAAGAACCACTCGGCTGATCCTTCTTCAATATGCCCTTCACCAACATGCAGTGTTTCCTTGATTGAATTAGCTCTCACACCAATATTTGCGTCTAGAGCCTTTGCATTGAGGGCTATCTGAAAACGGCTGTGGCGCTGAAGTTGCCTGTGAATGTGGAGTTGGTGGCATGTGAAACCCGCATGTGGAGCATTCGTTTGTGTGGGATGCTCTACCAGGTTCATTCCTAGATAATGCACTCAAAGGGCACTAAGCATAGAGTGTGAAAACTGAGTTTCCTTGAGAGCTGCTTGGAAGCCTGATGGTGTGTGAAGTTAGTGAGCCAAATGGAGATGTTCTCCCACAAGAACCACTCGGGTGATCCTTCTTCAATATGCCCTTCACCAACATGCAGTGTTTCCTTGATTGAATTAGCTCTCACACCAATATTTGCGTCTAGAGCCTTTGCATTGAGGGCTATCTGGAAACGGCTGTGGCGCTGAAGTTGCCTGTGAATGTGGAGTTGGTGGCATGTGAAACCCGCATGTGGAGCATTCGTTTGTGTGTAATGCTCTACCAGGTTCATTTCAGTCCTAGCCATACAAAGGGCACTAAACATAGAGTGTGAAAACTGAGTTTCCTTGAGAGCTGCTTGGAAGCCTGATGGTGTGTGAAGTTAGTGAGCCAAATGGAGTTGTTCTCCCACAAGAACCACTCGGCTGATCCTTCTTCAATATGCCCTTCACCAACATGCAGTGTTTCCTTGATTGAATTAGCTCTCACACCAATATTTGCGTCTAGAGCCTTTGCATTGAGGGCTATCTGAAAACGGCTGTGGCGCTGAAGTTGCCTGTGAATGTGGAGTTGGTGGCATGTGAAACCCGCATGTGGAGCATTCGTTTGTGTGGGATGCTCTACCAGGTTCATTCCTAGATAATGCACTCAAAGGGCACTAAGCATAGAGTGTGAAAACTGAGTTTCCTTGAGAGCTGCTTGGAAGTCTGATGGTGTGTGAAGTTAGTGAGCCAAATGGAGTTGTTCTCCCACAAGAACCACTCGGCTGATCCTTCTTCAATATGCCCTTCACCAACATGCAGTGTTTCCTTGATTGAATTAGCTCTCACACCAATATTTGCGTCTAGAGCCTTTGCATTGAGGGCTATCTGAAAACGGCTGTGGCGCTGAAGTTGCCTGTGAATGTGGAGTTGGTGGCATGTGAAACCCGCATGTGGAGCATTCGTTTGTGTGGGATGCTCTACCAGGTTCATTCCTAGATAATGCACTCAAAGGGCACTAAGCATAGAGTGTGAAAACTGAGTTTCCTTGAGAGCTGCTTGGAAGTCTGATGGTGTGTGAAGTTAGTGAGCCAAATGGAGTTGTTCTCCCACAAGAACCACTCGGCTGATCCTTCTTCAATATGCCCTTCACCAACATGCAGTGTTTCCTTGATTGAATTAGCTCTCACACCAATATTTGCATCTAGAGCCTTTGCATTGAGGGCTATCTGAAAACGGCTGTGGCGCTGAAGTTGCCTGTGAATGTGGAGTTGGTGGCATGTGAAACCCGCATGTGGAGCATTCGTTTGTGTGGGATGCTCTACCAGGTTCATTCCTAGATAATGCACTCAAAGGGCACTAAGCATAGAGTGTGAAAACTGAGTTTCCTTGAGAGCTGCTTGGAAGCCTGATGGTGTGTGAAGTTAGTGAGCCAAATGGAGTTGTTCTCCCACAAGAACCACTTGGCTGATCCTTCTTCAATATGCCCTTCACCAACATGCAGTGTTTCCTTGATTGAATTAGCTCTCACACCAATATTTGCATCTAGAGCCTTTGCATTGAGGGCTATCTGAAAACGGCTGTGGCGCTGAAGTTGCCTGTGAATGTGGAGTTGGTGGCATGTGAAACCCGCATGTGGAGCATTCGTTTGTGTGGGATGCTCTACCAGGTTCATTTCAGTCCTAGCCATACAAAGGGCACTAAACATAGAGTGTGAAAACTGAGTTTCCTTGAGAGCTGCTTGGAAGCCTGATGGTGTGTGAAGTTAGTGAGCCAAATGGAGTTGTTCTCCCACAAGAACCACTCGGCTGATCCTTCTTCAATATGCCCTTCACCAACATGCAGTGTTTCCTTGATTGAATTAGCTCTCACACCAATATTTGCGTCTAGAGCCTTTGCATTGAGGGCTATCTGAAAACGGCTGTGGCGCTGAAGTTGCCTATGAATGTGGAGTTGGTGGCATGTGAAACCCGCATGTGGAACATTCGTTTGTGTGGGATGCTCTACCAGGTTCATTCCTAGATAATGCATTCAAAGGGCACTAAACATAGAGTGTGAAAACTGAGTTTCCTTGAGAGCTGCTTGGAAGCCTGATGGTGTGTGAAGTTAGTGAGCCAAATGGAGTTGTTCTCCCACAAGAACCACTCGGCTGATCCTTCTTCAATATGCCCTTCACCAACATGCAGTGTTTCCTTGATTGAATTAGCTCTCACACCAATATTTGCGTCTAGAGCCTTTGCATTGAGGGCTATCTGAAAACGACTGTGGCGCTGAAGTTGCCTGTGAATGTGGAGTTGGTGGCATGAGAAACCCGCATGTGGAGCATTCGTTTGTGTGGGATGCTCTACCAGGTTCATTCCTAGATAATGCACTCAAAGGGCACTAAGCATAGAGTGTGAAAACTGAGTTTCCTTGAGAGCTGCTTGGAAGCCTGATGGTGTGTGAAGTTAGTGAGCCAAATGGAGTTGTTCTCCCACAAGAACCACTTGGCTGATCCTTCTTCAATATGCCCTTCACCAACATGCAGTGTTTCCTTGATTGAATTAGCTCTCACACCAATATTTGCGTCTAGAGCCTTTGCATTGAGGGCTATCTGAAAACGGCTGTGGCGCTGAAGTTGCCTGTGAATGTGGAGTTGGTGGCATGTGAAACCCGCATGTGGAGCATTCGTTTGTGTGGGATGCTCTACCAGGTTCATTTCAGTCCTAGCCTTACAAAGGGCACTAAGCATAGAGTGTGAAAACTGAGTTTCCTTGAGAGCTGCTTGGAAGCCTGATGGTGTGTGAAGTTAGTGAGCCAAATGGAGTTGTTCTCCCACAAGAACCACTCGGCTGATCCTTCTTCAATATGCCCTTCACCAACATGCAGTGTTTCCTTGATTGAATTAGCTCTCACACCAATATTTGCGTCTAGAGCCTTTGCATTGAGGGCTATCTGAAAACGGCTGTGGCGCTGAAGTTGCCTGTGAATGTGGAGTTGGTGGCATGTGAAACCCGCATGTGGAGCATTCGTTTGTGTGGGATACTCTACCAGGTTCATTTCAGTCCTAGCCATACAAAGGGCACTAAGCATAGAGTGTGAAAACTGAGTTTCCTTGAGAGCTGCTTGGAAGCCTGATGGTGTGTGAAGTTAGTGAGCCAAATGGAGTTGTTCTCCCACAAGAACCACTCGGCTGATCCTTCTTCAATATGCCCTTCACCAACATGCAGTGTTTCCTTGATTGAATTAGCTCTCACACCAATATTTGCGTCTAGAGCCTTTGCATTGAGGGCTATCTGAAAACGGCTGTGGCGCTGAAGTTGCCTGTGAATGTGGAGTTGGTGGCATGTGAAACCTGCATGTGGAGCATTCGTTTGTGTGGGATGCTCTACCAGGTTCATTCCTAGATAATGCACTCAAAGGGCACTAAGCATAGAGTGTGAAAACTGAGTTTCCTTGAGAGCTGCTTGGAAGCCTGATGGTGTGTGAAGTTAGTGAGCCAAATGGAGTTGTTCTCCCACAAGAACCACTCGGCTGATCCTTCTTCAATATGCCCTTCACCAACATGCAGTGTTTCCTTGATTGAATTAGCTCTCACACCAATATTTGCGTCTAGAGCCTTTGCATTGAGGGCTATCTGAAAACGGCTGTGGCGCTGAAGTTGCCTGTGAATGTGGAGTTGGTGGCATGTGAAACCCGCATGTGGAGCATTCGTTTGTGTGGGATGCTCTACCAGGTTCATTCCTAGATAATGCACTCAAAGGGCACTAAGCATAGAGTGTGAAAATTGAGTTTCCTTGAGAGCTGCTTGGAAGCCTGATGGTGTGTGAAGTTAGTGAGCCAAATGGAGTTGTTCTCCCACAAGAACCACTCGGCTGATCCTTCTTCAATATGCTCTTCACCAACATGCAGTGTTTCCTTGATTGAATTAGCTCTCACACCAATATTTGCGTCTAGAGCCTTTGCATTGAGGGCTATCTGAAAACGGCTGTGGCGCTGAAGTTGCCTGTGAATGTGGAGTTGGTGGCATGTGAAACCCGCATGTGGAGCATTCGTTTGTGTGGGATGCTCTACCAGGTTCATTCCTAGATAATGCACTCAAAGGGCACTAAGCATAGAGTGTGAAAACTGAGTTTCCTTGAGAGCTGCTTGGAAGTCTGATGGTGTGTGAAGTTGGTGAGCCAAATGGAGTTGTTCTCCCACAAGAACCACTCGGCTGATCCTTCTTCAATATGCCCTTCACCAACATGCAGTGTTTCCTTGATTGAATTAGCTCTCACACCAATATTTGCGTCTAGAGCCTTTGCATTGAGGGCTATCTGAAAACGGCTGTGGCGCTGAAGTTGCCTGTGAATGTGGAGTTGGTGGCATGTGAAACCCGCATGTGGAGCATTCGTTTGTGTGGGATGCTCTACCAGGTTCATTCCTAGATAATGCACTCAAAGGGCACTAAGCATAGAGTGTGAAAACTGAGTTTCCTTGAGAGCTGCTTGGAAGCCTGATGGTGTGTGAAGTTAGTGAGCCAAATGGAGTTGTTCTCCCACAAGAACCACTTGGCTGATCCTTCTTCAATATGCCCTTCACCAACATGCAGTGTTTCCTTGATTGAATTAGCTCTCACACCAATATTTGCATCTAGAGCCTTTGCATTGAGGGCTATCTGAAAACGGCTGTGGCGCTGAAGTTGCCTGTGAATGTGGAGTTGGTGGCATGTGAAACCCGCATGTGGAGCATTCGTTTGTGTGGGATGCTCTACCAGGTTCATTCCTAGATAATGCACTCAAAGGGCACTAAGCATAGAGTGTGAAAACTGAGTTTCCTTGAGAGCTGCTTGGAAGTCTGATGGTGTGTGAAGTTGGTGAGCCAAATGGAGTTGTTCTCCCACAAGAACCACTCGGCTGATCCTTCTTCAATATGCCCTTCACCAACATGCAGTGTTTCCTTGATTGAATTAGCTCTCACACCAATATTTGCGTCTAGAGCCTTTGCATTGAGGGCTATCTGAAAACGGCTGTGGCGCTGAAGTTGCCTGTGAATGTGGAGTTGGTGGCATGTGAAACCCGCATGTGGAGCATTCGTTTGTGTGGGATGCTCTACCAGGTTCATTCCTAGATAATGCACTCAAAGGGCACTAAGCATAGAGTGTGAAAACTGAGTTTCCTTGAGAGCTGCTTGGAAGCCTGATGGTGTGTGAAGTTAGTGAGCCAAATGGAGTTGTTCTCCCACAAGAACCACTTGGCTGATCCTTCTTCAATATGCCCTTCACCAACATGCAGTGTTTCCTTGATTGAATTAGCTCTCACACCAATATTTGCATCTAGAGCCTTTGCATTGAGGGCTATCTGAAAACGGCTGTGGCGCTGAAGTTGCCTGTGAATGTGGAGTTGGTGGCATGTGAAACCCGCATGTGGAGCATTCGTTTGTGTGGGATGCTCTACCAGGTTCATTTCAGTCCTAGCCATACAAAGGGCACTAAACATAGAGTGTGAAAACTGAGTTTCCTTGAGAGCTGCTTGGAAGCCTGATGGTGTGTGAAGTTAGTGAGCCAAATGGAGTTTTTCTCCCACAAGAACCACTCGGCTGATCCTTCTTCAATATGCCCTTCACCAACATGCAGTGTTTCCTTGATTGAATTAGCTCTCACACCAATATTTGCGTCTAGAGCCTTTGCATTGAGGGCTATCTGAAAACGGCTGTGGCGCTGAAGTTGCCTGTGAATGTGGAGTTGGTGGCATGTGAAACCCGCATGTGGAACATTCGTTTGTGTGGGATGCTCTACCAGGTTCATTCCTAGATAATGCATTCAAAGGGCACTAAACATAGAGTGTGAAAACTGAGTTTCCTTGAGAGCTGCTTGGAAGCCTGATGGTGTGTGAAGTTAGTGAGCCAAATGGAGTTGTTCTCCCACAAGAACCACTCGGCTGATCCTTCTTCAATATGCCCTTCACCAACATGCAGTGTTTCCTTGATTGAATTAGCTCTCACACCAATATTTGCGTCTAGAGCCTTTGCATTGAGGGCTATCTGAAAACGACTGTGGCGCTGAAGTTGCCTGTGAATGTGGAGTTGGTGGCATGAGAAACCCGCATGTGGAGCATTCGTTTGTGTGGGATGCTCTACCAGGTTCATTCCTAGATAATGCACTCAAAGGGCACTAAGCATAGAGTGTGAAAACTGAGTTTCCTTGAGAGCTGCTTGGAAGCCTGATGGTGTGTGAAGTTAGTGAGCCAAATGGAGTTGTTCTCCCACAAGAACCACTCGGCTGATCCTTCTTCAATATGCCCTTCACCAACATGCAGTGTTTCCTTGATTGAATTAGCTCTCACACCAATATTTGCGTCTAGAGCCTTTGCATTGAGGGCTATCTGAAAACGGCTGTGGCGCTGAAGTTGCCTGTGAATGTGGAGTTGGTGGCATGTGAAACCCGCATGTGGAGCATTCGTTTGTGTGGGATGCTCTACCAGGTTCATTCCTAGATAATGCACTCAAAGGGCACTAAGCATAGAGTGTGAAAACTGAGTTTCCTTGAGAGCTGCTTGGAAGCCTGATGGTGTGTGAAGTTAGTGAGCCAAATGGAGTTGTTCTCCCACAAGAACCACTTGGCTGATCCTTCTTCAATATGCCCTTCACCAACATGCAGTGTTTCCTTGATTGAATTAGCTCTCACACCAATATTTGCGTCTAGAGCCTTTGCATTGAGGGCTATCTGAAAACGGCTGTGGCGCTGAAGTTGCCTGTGAATGTGGAGTTGGTGGCATGTGAAACCCGCATGTGGAGCATTCGTTTGTGTGGGATGCTCTACCAGGTTCATTTCAGTCCTAGCCTTACAAAGGGCACTAAGCATAGAGTGTGAAAACTGAGTTTCCTTGAGAGCTGCTTGGAAGCCTGATGGTGTGTGAAGTTAGTGAGCCAAATGGAGTTGTTCTCCCACAAGAACCACTCGGCTGATCCTTCTTCAATATGCCCTTCACCAACATGCAGTGTTTCCTTGATTGAATTAGCTCTCACACCAATATTTGCGTCTAGAGCCTTTGCATTGAGGGCTATCTGAAAACGGCTGTGGCGCTGAAGTTGCCTGTGAATGTGGAGTTGGTGGCATGTGAAACCCGCATGTGGAGCATTCGTTTGTGTGGGATGCTCTACCAGGTTCATTCCTAGATAATGCACTCAAAGGGCACTAAGCATAGAGTGTGAAAACTGAGTTTCCTTGAGAGCTGCTTGGAAGCCTGATGGTGTGTGAAGTTAGTGAGCCAAATGGAGTTGTTCTCCCACAAGAACCACTCGGCTGATCCTTCTTCAATATGCCCTTCACCAACATGCAGTGTTTCCTTGATTGAATTAGCTCTCACACCAATATTTGCGTCTAGAGCCTTTGCATTGAGGGCTATCTGAAAACGGCTGTGGCGCTGAAGTTGCCTGTGAATGTGGAGTTGGTGGCATGTGAAACCCGCATGTGGAGCATTCGTTTGTGTGGGATGCTCTACCAGGTTCATTTCAGTCCTAGCCATACAAAGGGCACTAAGCATAGAGTGTGAAAACTGAGTTTCCTTGAGAGCTGCTTGGAAGCCTGATGGTGTGTGAAGTTAGTGAGCCAAATGGAGTTGTTCTCCCACAAGAACCACTCGGCTGATCCTTCTTCAATATGCCCTTCACCAACATGCAGTGTTTCCTTGATTGAATTAGCTCTCACACCAATATTTGCGTCTAGAGCCTTTGCATTGAGGGCTATCTGAAAACGGCTGTGGCGCTGAAGTTGCCTGTGAATGTGGAGTTGGTGGCATGTGAAACCCGCATGTGGAGCATTCGTTTGTGTGGGATGCTCTACCAGGTTCATTCCTAGATAATGCACTCAAAGGGCACTAAGCATAGAGTGTGAAAACTGAGTTTCCTTGAGAGCTGCTTGGAAGCCTGATGGTGTGTGAAGTTAGTGAGCCAAATGGAGTTGTTCTCCCACAAGAACCACTCGGCTGATCCTTCTTCAATATGCCCTTCACCAACATGCAGTGTTTCCTTGATTGAATTAGCTCTCACACCAATATTTGCGTCTAGAGCCTTTGCATTGAGGGCTATCTGAAAACGGCTGTGGCGCTGAAGTTGCCTGTGAATGTGGAGTTGGTGGCATGTGAAACCCGCTTGTGGAGCATTCGTTTGTGTGGGATGCTCTACCAGGTTCATTCCTAGATAATGCACTCAAAGGGCACTAAGCATAGAGTGTGAAAACTGAGTTTCCTTGAGAGCTGCTTGGAAGCCTGATGGTGTGTGACGTTAGTGAGCCAAATGGAGTTGTTCTCCCACAAGAACCACTCGGCTGATCCTTCTTCAATATGCCCTTCACCAACATGCAGTGTTTCCTTGATTGAATTAGCTCTCACACCAATATTTGCGTCTAGAGCCTTTGCATTGAGGGCTATCTGAAAACGGCTGTGGCGCTGAAGTTGCCTGTGAATGTGGAGTTGGTGGCATGTGAAACCCGCATGTGGAGCATTCGTTTGTGTGGGATGCTCTACCAGGTTCATTCCTAGATAATGCAATCAAAGGGCACTAAGCATAGAGTGTGAAAACTGAGTTTCCTTGAGAGCTGCTTGGAAGCCTGATGGTGTGTGAAGTTAGTGAGCCAAATGGAGTTGTTCTCCCACAAGAACCACTCGGCTGATCCTTCTTCAATATGCCCTTCACCAACATGCAGTGTTTCCTTGATGGAATTAGCTCTCACACCAATATTTGCGTCTAGAGCCTTTGCATTGAGGGCTATCTGAAAACGGCTGTGGCGCTGAAGTTGCCTGTGAATGTGGAGTTGGTGGCATGTGAAACCCGCATGTGGAGCATTCGTTTGTGTGGGATGCTCTACCAGGTTCATTCCTAGATAATGCACTCAAAGGGCACTAAGCATAGAGTGTGAAAACTGAGTTTCCTTGAGAGCTGCTTGGAAGCCTGATGGTGTGTGAAGTTAGTGAGCCAAATGGAGTTGTTCTCCCACAAGAACCACTCGGCTGATCCTTCTTCAATATGCCCTTCACCAACATGCAGTGTTTCCTTGATTGAATTAGCTCTCACACCAATATTTGCGTCTAGAGCCTTTGCATTGAGGGCTATCTGAAAACGGCTATGGCGCTGAAGTTGCCTGTGAATGTGGAGTTGGTGGCATGTGAAACCCGCATGTGGAGCATTCGTTTGTGTGGGATGCTCTACCAGGTTCATTCCTAGATAATGCACTCAAAGGGCACTAAGCATAGAGTGTGAAAACTGAGTTTCCTTGAGAGCTGCTTGGAAGCCTGATGGTGTGTGAAGTTAGTGAGCCAAATGGAGTTGTTCTCCCACAAGAACCACTCGGCTGATCCTTCTTCAATATGCCCTTCACCAACATGCAGTGTTTCCTTGATTGAATTAGCTCTCACACCAATATTTGCGTCTAGAGCCTTTGCATTGAGGGCTATCTGAAAACGGCTGTGGCGCTGAAGTTGCCTGTGAATGTGGAGTTGGTGGCATGTGAAACCCGCATGTGGAGCATTCGTTTGTGTGGGATGCTCTACCAGGTTCATTCCTAGATAATGCACTCAAAGGGCACTAAGCATAGAGTGTGAAAACTGAGTTTCCTTGAGAGCTGCTTGGAAGCCTGATGGTGTGTGAAGTTAGTGAGCCAAATGGAGTTGTTCTCCCACAAGAACCACTCGGCTGATCCTTCTTCAATATGCCCTTCACCAACATGCAGTGTTTCCTTGATTGAATTAGCTCTCACACCAATATTTGCGTCTAGAGCCTTTGCATTGAGGGCTATCTGAAAACGGCTGTGGCGCTGAAGTTGCCTGTGAATGTGGAGTTGGTGGCATGTGAAACCCGCATGTGGAGCATTCGTTTGTGTGGGATGCTCTACCAGGTTCATTTCAGTCCTAGCCAAACAAAGGACACTAAGCACAGAGTGTGAAAACTGAGTTTCCTTGAGAGCTGCTTGGAAGCCTGATGGTGTGTGAAGTTAGTGAGCCAAATGGAGTTGTCCTCCCACAAGAACCACTCGGCTGATCCTTCTTCAATATGCCCTTCACCAACATGCAGTGTTTCCTTGATTGAATTAGCTCTCACACCAATATTTGCGTCTAGAGCCTTTGCATTGAGGGCTATCTGAAAACGGCTGTGGCGCTGAAGTTGCCTGTGAATGTGGAGTTGGTTGTATGTGACACCCGCATGTGGAGCATTCGTTTGTGTGGGATGCTCTACCAGGTTCATTCCTAGATAATGCACTCAAAGGGCACTAAGCATAGAGTGTGAAAACTGAGTTTCCTTGAGAGCTGCTTGGAAGCCTGATGGTGTGTGAAGTTAGTGAGCCAAATGGAGTTGTTCTCCCACAAGAACCACTCGGCTGATCCTTCTTCAATATGCCCTTCACCAACATGCAGTGTTTCCTTGATTGAATTAGCTCTCACACCAATATTTGCGTCTAGAGCCTTTGCATTGAGGGCTATCTGAAAACGGCTGTGGCGCTGAAGTTGCCTGTGAATGTGGAGTTGGTTGTATGTGACACCCGCATGTGGAGCATTCGTTTGTGTGGGATGCTCTACCAGGTTCATTCCTAGATAATGCACTCAAAGGGCACTAAGCATAGAGTGTGAAAACTGAGTTTCCTTGAGAGCTGCTTGGAAGCCTGATGGTGTGTGAAGTTAGTGAGCCAAATGGAGTTGTTCTCCCACAAGAACCACTCGGCTGATCCTTCTTCAATATGCCCTTCACCAACATGCAGTGTTTCCTTGATTGAATTAGCTCTCACACCAATATTTGCGTCTAGAGCCTTTGCATTGAGGGCTATCTGAAAACGGCTGTGGCGCTGAAGTTGCCTGTGAATGTGGAGTTGGTGGCATGTGAAACCCGCATGTGGAGCATTCGTTTGTGTGGGATGCTCTACCAGGTTCATTCCTAGATAATGCACTCAAAGGGCACTAAGCATAGAGTGGGAAAACTGAGTTTCCTTGAGAGCTGCTTGGAAGCCTGATGGTGTGTGAAGTTAGTGAGCCAAATGGAGTTGTTCTCCCACAAGAACCACTCGGCTGATCCTTCTTCAATATGCCCTTCACCAACATGCAGTGTTTCCTTGATTGAATTAGCTCTCACACCAATATTTGCGTCTAGAGCCTTTGCATTGAGGGCTATCTGAAAACGGCTGTGGCGCTGAAATTGCCTGTGAATGTGGAGTTGGTGGCATGTGAAACCCGCATGTGGAGCATTCGTTTGTGTGGGATGCTCTACCAGGTTCATTTCAGTCCTAGCCAAACAAAGGGCACTAAGCATAGAGTGTGAAAACTGAGTTTCCTTGAGAGCTGCTTGGAAGCCTGATGGTGTGTGAAGTTAGTGAGCCAAATGGAGTTGTCCTCCCACAAGAACCACTCGGCTGATCCTTCTTCAATATGCCCTTCACCAACATGCAGTGTTTCCTTGATTGAATTAGCTCTCACACCAATATTTGCGTCTAGAGCCTTTGCATTGAGGGCTATCTGAAAACGGCTGTGGCGCTGAAGTTGCCTGTGAATGTGGAGTTGGTTGTATGTGACACCCGCATGTGGAGCATTCGTTTGTGTGGGATGCTCTACCAGGTTCATTCCTAGATAATGCACTCAAAGGGCACTAAGCATAGAGTGTGAAAACTGAGTTTCCTTGAGAGCTGCTTGGAAGCCTGATGGTGTGTGAAGTTAGTGAGCCAAATGGAGTTGTTCTCCCACAAGAACCACTCGGCTGATCCTTCTTCAATATGCCCTTCACCAACATGCAGTGTTTCCTTGATTGAATTAGCTCTCACACCAATATTTGCGTCTAGAGCCTTTGCATTGAGGGCTATCTGAAAACGGCTGTGGCGCTGAAGTTGCCTGTGAATGTGGAGTTGGTGGCATGTGAAACCCGCATGTGGAGCATTCGTTTGTGTGGGATGCTCTACCAGGTTCATTTCAGTCCTAGTCAAACAAAGGGCACTAAGCATAGAGTGTGAAAACTGAGTTTCCTTGAGAGCTGCTTGGAAGCCTGATGGTGTGTGAAGTTAGTGAGCCAAATGGAGTTGTCCTCCCACAAGAACCACTCGGCTGATCCTTCTTCAATATGCCCTTCACCAACATGCAGTGTTTCCTTGATTGAATTAGCTCTCACACCAATATTTGCGTCTAGAGCCTTTGCATTGAGGGCTATCTGAAAACGGCTGTGGCGCTGAAGTTGCCTGTGAATGTGGAGTTGGTGGCATGTGAAACCCGCATGTGGAGCATTCGTTTGTGTGGGATGCTCTACCAGGTTCATTCCTAGATAATGCACTCAAAGGGCACTAAGCATAGAGTGTGAAAACTGAGTTTCCTTGAGAGCTGCTTGGAAGCCTGATGGTGTGTGAAGTTAGTGAGCCAAATGGAGTTGTTCTCCCACAAGAACCACTCGGCTGATCCTTCTTCAATATGCCCTTCACCAACATGCAGTGTTTCCTTGATTGAATTAGCTCTCACACCAATATTTGCGTCTAGAGCCTTTGCATTGAGGGCTATCTGAAAACGGCTGTGGCGCTGAAGTTGCCTGTGAATGTGGAGTTGGTGGCATGTGAAACCCGCATGTGGAGCATTCGTTTGTGTGGGATGCTCTACCAGGTTCATTCCTAGATAATGCACTCAAAGGGCACTAAGCATAGAGTGTGAAAACTGAGTTTCCTTGAGAGCTGCTTGGAAGCCTGATGGTGTGTGAAGTTAGTGAGCCAAATGGAGTTGTTCTCCCACAAGAACCACTCGGCTGATCCTTCTTCAATATGCCCTTCACCAACATGCAGTGTTTCCTTGATTGAATTAGCTCTCACACCAATATTTGCGTCTAGAGCCTTTGCATTGAGGGCTATCTGAAAAACGGCTGTGGCGCTGAAGTTGCCTGTGAATGTGGAGTTGGTGGCATGTGAAACCCGCATGTGGAGCATTCGTTTGTGTGGGATGCTCTACCAGGTTCATTCCTAGATAATGCACTCAAAGGGCACTAAGCATAGAGTGTGAAAACTGAGTTTCCTTGAGAGCTGCTTGGAAGCCTGATGGTGTGTGAAGTTAGTGAGCCAAATGGAGTTGTTCTCCCACAAGAACCACTCGGCTGATCCTTCTTCAATATGCCCTTCACCAACATGCAGTGTTTCCTTGATTGAATTAGCTCTCACACCAATATTTGCGTCTAGAGCCTTTGCATTGAGGGCTATCTGAAAACGGCTGTGGCGCTGAAGTTGCCTGTGAATGTGGAGTTGGTGGCATGTGAAACCCGCATGTGGAGCATTCGTTTGTGTGGGATGCTCTACCAGGTTCATTTCAGTCCTAGCCATAGAAAGGGCACTAAGCATAGAGTGTGAAAACTGAGTTTCCTTGAGAGCTGCTTGGAAGCCTGATGGTGTGTGAAGTTAGTGAGCCAAATGGAGTTGTTCTCCCACAAGAACCACTCGGCTGATCCTTCTTCAATATGCCCTTCACCAACATGCAGTGTTTCCTTGATTGAATTAGCTCTCACACCAATATTTGCGTCTAGAGCCTTTGCATTGAGGGCTATCTGAAAACGGCTGTGGCGCTGAAGTTGCCTGTGAATGTGGAGTTGGTGGCATGTGAAACCCGCATGTGGAGCATTCGTTTGTGTGGGATGCTCTACCAGGTTCATTCCTAGATAATGCACTCAAAGGGCACTAAGCATAGAGTGTGAAAACTGAGTTTCCTTGAGAGCTGCTTGGAAGCCTGATGGTGTGTGAAGTTAGTGAGCCAAATGGAGTTGTTCTCCCACAAGAACCACTTGGCTGATCCTTCTTCAATATGCCCTTCACCAACATGCAGTGTTTCCTTGATTGAATTAGCTCTCACACCAATATTTGCGTCTAGAGCCTTTGCATTGAGGGCTATCTGAAAACGGCTGTGGCGCTGAAGTTGCCTGTGAATGTGGAGTTGGTGGCATGTGAAACCCGCATGTGGAGCATTCGTTTGTGTGTAATGCTCTACCAGGTTCATTTCAGTCCTAGCCATACAAAGGGCACTAAACATAGAGTGTGAAAACTGAGTTTCCTTGAGAGCTGCTTGGAAGCCTGATGGTGTGTGAAGTTAGTGAGCCAAATGGAGTTGTTCTCCCACAAGAACCACTCGGCTGATCCTTCTTCAATATGCCCTTCACCAACATGCAGTGTTTCCTTGATTGAATTAGCTCTCACACCAATATTTGCGTCTAGAGACTTTGCATTGAGGGCTATCTGAAAACGGCTGTGGCGCTGAAGTTGCCTGTGAATGTGGAGTTGGTGGCATGTGAAACCCGCATGTGGAGCATTCGTTTGTGTGGGATGCTCTACCAGGTTCATTTCAGTCCTAGCCATACAAAGGGCACTAAGCATAGAGTGTGAAAACTGAGTTTCCTTGAGAGCTGCTTGGAAGCCTGATGGTGTGTGAAGTTAGTGAGCCAAATGGAGTTGTTCTCCCACAAGAACCACTCGGCTGATCCTTCTTCAATATGCCCTTCACCAACATGCAGTGTTTCCTTGATTGAATTAGCTCTCACACCAATATTTGCGTCTAGAGCCTTTGCATTGAGGGCTATCTGAAAACGGCTGTGGCGCTGAAGTTGCCTGTGAATGTGGAGTTGGTGGCATGTGAAACCCGCATGTGGAGCATTCGTTTGTGTGGGATGCTCTACCAGGTTCATTCCTAGATAATGCACTCAAAGGGCACTAAGCATAGAGTGTGAAAACTGAGTTTCCTTGAGAGCTGCTTGGAAGCCTGATGGTGTGTGAAGTTAGTGAGCCAAATGGAGTTGTTCTCCCACAAGAACCACTCGGCTGATCCTTCTTCAATATGCCCTTCACCAACATGCAGTGTTTCCTTGATTGAATTAGCTCTCACACCAATATTTGCGTCTAGAGCCTTTGCATTGAGGGCTATCTGAAAACGGCTGTGGCGCTGAAGTTGCCTGTGAATGTGGAGTTGGTGGCATGTGAAACCCGCATGTGGAGCATTCGTTTGTGTGGGATGCTCTACCAGGTTCATTCCTAGATAATGCACTCAAAGGGCACTAAGCATAGAGTGTGAAAACTGAGTTTCCTTGAGAGCTGCTTGGAAGCCTGATGGTGTGTGAAGTTAGTGAGCCAAATGGAGTTGTTCTCCCACAAGAACCACTCGGCTGATCCTTCTTCAATATGCCCTTCACCAACATGCAGTGTTTCCTTGATTGAATTAGCTCTCACACCAATATTTGCGTCTAGAGCCTTTGCATTGAGGGCTATCTGAAAACGGCTGTGGCGCTGAAGTTGCCTGTGAATGTGGAGTTGGTGGCATGTGAAACCCGCATGTGGAGCATTCGTTTGTGTGGGATGCTCTACCAGGTTCATTCCTAGATAATGCTCTCAAAGGGCACTAAGCATAGAGTGTGAAAACTGAGTTTCCTTGAGAGCTGCTTGGAAGCCTGATGGTGTGTGAAGTTAGTGAGCCAAATGGAGTTGTTCTCCCACAAGAACCACTCGGCTGATCCTTCTTCAATATGCCCTTCACCAACATGCAGTGTTTCCTTGATTGAATTAGCTCTCACACCAATATTTGCGTCTAGAGCCTTTGCATTGAGGGCTATCTGAAAACGGCTGTGGCGCTGAAGTTGCCTGTGAATGTGGAGTTGGTGGCATGTGAAACCCGCATGTGGAGCATTCGTTTGTGTGGAATGCTCTACCAGGTTCATTCCTAGATAATGCTCTCAAAGGGCACTAAGCATAGAGTGTGAAAACTGAGTTTCCTTGAGAGCTGCTTGGAAGCCTGATGGTGTGTGAAGTTAGTGAGCCAAATGGAGTTGTTCTCCCACAAGAACCACTCGGCTGATCCTTCTTCAATATGCCCTTCACCAACATGCAGTGTTTCCTTGATTGAATTAGCTCTCACACCAATATTTGCGTCTAGAGCCTTTGCATTGAGGGCTATCTGAAAACGGCTGTGGCGCTGAAGTTGCCTGTGAATGTGGAGTTGGTGGCATGTGAAACCCGCATGTGGAGCATTCGTTTGTGTGTAATGCTCTACCAGGTTCATTTCAGTCCTAGCCATACAAAGGGCACTAAACATAGAGTGTGAAAACTGAGTTTCCTTGAGAGCTGCTTGGAAGCCTGATGGTGTGTGAAGTTAGTGAGCCAAATGGAGTTGTTCTCCCACAAGAACCACTCGGCTGATCCTTCTTCAATATGCCCTTCACCAACATGCAGTGTTTCCTTGATTGAATTAGCTCTCACACCAATATTTGCGTCTAGAGCCTTTGCATTGAGGGCTATCTGAAAACGGCTGTGGCGCTGAAGTTGCCTGTGAATGTGGAGTTGGTGGCATGTGAAACCCGCATGTGGAGCATTCGTTTGTGTGGGATGCTCTACCAGGTTCATTTCAGTCCTAGCCATACAAAGGGCACTAAGCATAGAGTGTGAAAACTGAGTTTCCTTGAGAGCTGCTTGGAAGCCTGATGGTGTGTGAAGTTAGTGAGCCAAATGGAGTTGTTCTCCCACAAGAACCACTCGGCTGATCCTTCTTCAATATGCACTTCACCAACATGCAGTGTTTCCTTGATTGAATTAGCTCTCACACCAATATTTGCGTCTAGAGCCTTTGCATTGAGGGCTATCTGAAAACGGCTGTGGCGCTGAAGTTGCCTGTGAATGTGGAGTTGGTGGCATGTGAAACCCGCATGTGGAACATTCGTTTGTGTGGGATGCTCTACCAGGTTCATTCCTAGATAATGCATTCAAAGGGCACTAAACAGAGTGTGAAAACTGAGTTTCCTTGAGAGCTGCTTGGAAGCCTGATGGTGTGTGAAGTTAGTGAGCCAAATGGAGTTGTTCTCCCACAAGAACCACTCGGCTGATCCTTCTTCAATATGCCCTTCACCAACATGCAGTGTTTCCTTGATTGAATTAGCTCTCACACCAATATTTGCGTCTAGAGCCTTTGCATTGAGGGCTATCTGAAAACGGCTGTGGCGCTGAAGTTGCCTGTGAATGTGGAGTTGGTGGCATGTGAAACCCGCATGTGGAGCATTCGTTTGTGTGGGATGCTCTACCAGGTTCATTCCTAGATAATGCTCTCAAAGGGCACTAAGCATAGAGTGTGAAAACTGAGTTTCCTTGAGAGCTGCTTGGAAGCCTGATGGTGTGTGAAGTTAGTGAGCCAAATGGAGTTGTTCTCCCACAAGAACCACTCGGCTGATCCTTCTTCAATATGCCCTTCACCAACATGCAGTGTTTCCTTGATTGAATTAGCTCTCACACCAATATTTGCGTCTAGAGCCTTTGCATTGAGGGCTATCTGAAAACGGCTGTGGCGCTGAAGTTGCCTGTGAATGTGGAGTTGGTGGCATGTGAAACCCGCATGTGGAGCATTCGTTTGTGTGGGATGCTCTACCAGGTTCATTCCTAGATAATGCTCTCCAAAGGCACTAAGCATAGAGTGTGAAAACTGAGTTTCCTTGAGAGCTGCTTGGAAGCCTGATGGTGTGTGAAGTTAGTGAGCCAAATGGAGTTGTTCTCCCACAAGAACCACTCGGCTGATCCTTCTTCAATATGCCCTTCACCAACATGCAGTGTTTCCTTGATTGAATTAGCTCTCACACCAATATTTGCGTCTAGAGCCTTTGCATTGAGGGCTATCTGAAAACGGCTGTGGCGCTGAAGTTGCCTGTGAATGTGGAGTTGGTGGCATGTGAAACCCGCATGTGGAGCATTCGTTTGTGTGTAATGCTCTACCAGGTTCATTTCAGTCCTAGCCATACAAAGGGCACTAAACATAGAGTGTGAAAACTGAGTTTCCTTGAGAGCTGCTTGGAAGCCTGATGGTGTGTGAAGTTAGTGAGCCAAATGGAGTTGTTCTCCCACAAGAACCACTCGGCTGATCCTTCTTCAATATGCCCTTCACCAACATGCAGTGTTTCCTTGATTGAATTAGCTCTCACACCAATATTTGCGTCTAGAGCCTTTGCATTGAGGGCTATCTGAAAACGGCTGTGGCGCTGAAGTTGCCTGTGAATGTGGAGTTGGTGGCATGTGAAACCCGCATGTGGAGCATTCGTTTGTGTGGGATGCTCTACCAGGTTCATTTCAGTCCTAGCCATACAAAGGGCACTAAGCATAGAGTGTGAAAACTGAGTTTCCTTGAGAGCTGCTTGGAAGCCTGATGGTGTGTGAAGTTAGTGAGCCAAATGGAGTTGTTCTCCCACAAGAACCACTCGGCTGATCCTTCTTCAATATGCACTTCACCAACATGCAGTGTTTCCTTGATTGAATTAGCTCTCACACCAATATTTGCGTCTAGAGCCTTTGCATTGAGGGCTATCTGAAAACGGCTGTGGCGCTGAAGTTGCCTGTGAATGTGGAGTTGGTGGCATGTGAAACCCGCATGTGGAACATTCGTTTGTGTGGGATGCTCTACCAGGTTCATTCCTAGATAATGCATTCAAAGGGCACTAACATAGAGTGTGAAAACTGAGTTTCCTTGAGAGCTGCTTGGAAGCCTGATGGTGTGTGAAGTTAGTGAGCCAAATGGAGTTGTTCTCCCACAAGAACCACTCGGCTGATCCTTCTTCAATATGCCCTTCACCAACATGCAGTGTTTCCTTGATTGAATTAGCTCTCACACCAATATTTGCGTCTAGAGCCTTTGCATTGAGGGCTATCTGAAAACGGCTGTGGCGCTGAAGTTGCCTGTGAATGTGGAGTTGGTGGCATGTGAAACCGCATGTGGAGCATTCGTTTGTGTGGGATGCTCTACCAGGTTCATTCCTAGATAATGCTCTCAAAGGGCACTAAGCATAGAGTGTGAAAACTGAGTTTCCTTGAGAGCTGCTTGGAAGCCTGATGGTGTGTGAAGTTAGTGAGCCAAATGGAGTTGTTCTCCCACAAGAACCACTCGGCTGATCCTTCTTCAATATGCCCTTCACCAACATGCAGTGTTTCCTTGATTGAATTAGCTCTCACACCAATATTTGCGTCTAGAGCCTTTGCATTGAGGGCTATCTGAAAATGGCTGTGGCGCTGAAGTTGCCTGTGAATGTGGAGTTGGTGGCATGTGAAACCCGCATGTGGAGCATTCGTTTGTGTGGGATGCTCTACCAGGTTCATTCCTAGATAATGCACTCAAAGGGCACTAAGCATAGAGTGTGAAAACTGAGTTTCCTTGAGAGCTGCTTGGAAGCCTGATGGTGTGTGAAGTTAGTGAGCCAAATGGAGTTGTTCTCCCACAAGAACCACTCGGCTGATCCTTCTTCAATATGCCCTTCACCAACATGCAGTGTTTCCTTGATTGAATTAGCTCTCACACCAATATTTGCGTCTAGAGCCTTTGCATTGAGGGCTATCTGAAAACGGCTGTGGCGCTGAAGTTGCCTGTGAATGTGGAGTTGGTGGCATGTGAAACCCGCATGTGGAGCATTCGTTTGTGTGGGATGCTCTACCAGGTTCATTCCTAGATAATGCTCTCAAAGGGCACTAAGCATAGAGTGTGAAAACTGAGTTTCCTTGAGAGCTGCTTGGAAGCCTGATGGTGTGTGAAGTTAGTGAGCCAAATGGAGTTGTTCTCCCACAAGAACCACTCGGCTGATCCTTCTTCAATATGCCCTTCACCAACATGCAGTGTTTCCTTGATTGAATTAGCTCTCACACCAATATTTGCGTCTAGAGCCTTTGCATTGAGGGCTATCTGAAAACGGCTGTGGCGCTGAAGTTGCCTGTGAATGTGGAGTTGGTGGCATGTGAAACCCGCATGTGGAGCATTCGTTTGTGTGGGATGCTCTACCAGGTTCATTCCTAGATAATGCTCTCAAAGGGCACTAAGCATAGAGTGTGAAAACTGAGTTTCCTTGAGAGCTGCTTGGAAGCCTGATGGTGTGTGAAGTTAGTGAGCCAAATGGAGTTGTTCTCCCACAAGAACCACTCGGCTGATCCTTCTTCAATATGCCCTTCACCAACATGCAGTGTTTCCTTGATTGAATTAGCTCTCACACCAATATTTGCGTCTAGAGCCTTTGCATTGAGGGCTATCTGAAAACGGCTGTGGCGCTGAAGTTGCCTGTGAATGTGGAGTTGGTGGCATGTGAAACCCGCATGTGGAAGATTCATTTGTGTGGGATGCTCTACCAGGTTCATTCCTAGATAATGCACTCAAAGGGCACTAAGCATAGAGTGTGAAAACTGAGTTTCCTTGAGAGCTGCTTGGAAGCCTGATGGTGTGTGAAGTTAGTGAGCCAAATGGAGTTGTTCTCCCACAAGAACCACTCGGCTGATCCTTCTTCAATATGCCCTTCACCAACATGCAGTGTTTCCTTGATTGAATTAGCTCTCACACCAATATTTGCGTCTAGAGCCTTTGCATTGAGGGCTATCTGAAAACGGCTGTGGCGCTGAAGTTGCCTGTGAATGTGGAGTTGGTGGCATGTGAAACCCGCATGTGGAGCATTCGTTTGTGTGGGATGCTCTACCAGGTTCATTCCTAGATAATGCTCTCAAAGGGCACTAAGCATAGAGTGTGAAAACTGAGTTTCCTTGAGAGCTGCTTGGAAGCCTGATGGTGTGTGAAGTTAGTGAGCCAAATGGAGTTGTTCTCCCACAAGAACCACTCGGCTGATCCTTCTTCAATATGCCCTTCACCAACATGCAGTGTTTCCTTGATTGAATTAGCTCTCACACCAATATTTGCGTCTAGAGCCTTTGCATTGAGGGCTATCTGAAAACGGCTGTGGCGCTGAAGTTGCCTGTGAATGTGGAGTTGGTGGCATGTGAAACCCGCATGTGGAGCATTCGTTTGTGTGGGATGCTCTACCAGGTTCATTCCTAGATAATGCTCTCAAAGGGCACTAAGCATAGAGTGTGAAAACTGAGTTTCCTTGAGAGCTGCTTGGAAGCCTGATGGTGTGTGAAGTTAGTGAGCCAAATGGAGTTGTTCTCCCACAAGAACCACTCGGCTGATCCTTCTTCAATATGCCCTTCACCAACATGCAGTGTTTCCTTGATTGAATTAGCTCTCACACCAATATTTGCGTCTAGAGCCTTTGCATTGAGGGCTATCTGAAAACGGCTGTGGCGCTGAAGTTGCCTGTGAATGTGGAGTTGGTGGCATGTGAAACCCGCATGTGGAGCATTCGTTTGTGTGGGATGCTCTACCAGGTTCATTCCTAGATAATGCTCTCAAAGGGCACTAAGCATAGAGTGTGAAAACTGAGTTTCCTTGAGAGCTGCTTGGAAGCCTGATGGTGTGTGAAGTTAGTGAGCCAAATGGAGTTGTTCTCCCACAAGAACCACTCGGCTGATCCTTCTTCAATATGCCCTTCACCAACATGCAGTGTTTCCTTGATTGAATTAGCTCTCACACAATATTTGCGTCTAGAGCCTTTGCATTGAGGGCTATCTGAAAACGGCTGTGGCGCTGAAGTTGCCTGTGAATGTGGAGTTGGTGGCATGTGAAACCCGCATGTGGAGCATTCGTTTGTGTGGGATGCTCTACCAGGTTCATTTCAGTCCTAGCCATACAAAGGGCACTAAGCATAGAGTGTGAAAACTGAGTTTCCTTGAGAGCTGCTTGGAAGCCTGATGGTGTGTGAAGTTAGTGAGCCAAATGGAGTTGTTCTCCCACAAGAACCACTCGGCTGATCCTTCTTCAATATGCCCTTCACCAACATGCAGTGTTTCCTTGATTGAATTAGCTCTCACACCAATATTTGCGTCTAGAGCCTTTGCATTGAGGGCTATCTGAAAACGGCTGTGGCGCTGAAGTTGCCTGTGAATGTGGAGTTGGTGGCATGTGAAACCCGCATGTGGAACATTCGTTTGTGTGGGATGCTCTACCAGGTTCATTCCTAGATAATGCACTCAAAGGGCACTAAGCATAGAGTGTGAAAACTGAGTTTCCTTGAGAGCTGCTTGGAAGCCTGATG